>NW_026607055.1:0-177500 GCF_029890125.1 Rhinichthys klamathensis goyatoka | reverse complement strand
GTTTTTGGTTCCGAACGACAGGAAGTCAGATATTTTGGTTTGAATGGGATGTTTTGGAGTAATCTCTGTCCCTCTCTCCCTCTCTCTGCATACCTCTGTGTCTGTGGGGGGAGGGGGATGTGTCTGTTTGAGTGACAAAGCTTTTAATTATTGTTGATCAAGGTTTCGGGGGCTTTTGGGGCCCTTAACATCCTCTAAAACTCTTGAAACTTTGCACACGGGTCAGAACCCGTGGCCATCAGGGCCGGACTGAAGCTGGTACCCGGGCGTGGCAGGGCGGACCGACAGCGCCCCCTGGACTGGGATTCGAACACTTGTCCATAAATCAAAGACACTTGCATGTAATAATATGAAACTGTGTACACTTATAGATCTCATTGGGTTAAACAACTTTCGTGCTCTAAGTTTTACGACATCCCAACAGGAAGCCGGCTATCATGGTTTGTTTGGAAACGCATACCCCTGAAATTCTATTTAATTCTCCTTGGGAATTGATCGGATTTCAAGCAAACTCGGTCAGCATGACGTCAAGACATTGATGATGCTAAATTCCGGAGGGATTTTTGATATCTCGAACGGTTTGGCCGTGGCGAGGAAATTAATTTTATGACTAAAAAAGGACACATAAAGTGTGTTATAACTTTGCTCGTTTTACCTACAGTTACAAAACTTGCCACGCATATTGTTCTCATCAAGCCAATCGACTTTCTAATTTAAAGTCATTAGCTCAGAGCAACAGAAAGTCAGATATTGTAGTTTGAATGGATTTCTTGTCCCCCTGCCATTCTGTTTGTGTGTGTGTCTGTGTGGGGAGGGGAGCAGAGGGGAGGGGAGGGAGGGAGGGTTGGTGTCTGTGTTTATGTGTGTGTGTGTGTGTGTGTGTGTGGCTGGCTGTATGATTTTTCCTGCATTAAAGGATAAAGAAATCTCTAAGTCCTTGTCTTTTCGCATAACAATTTTTGTATTTTTTTTTAAATGACAAAATATGCATCACTCCTCTTAAGTGGTTTATTTTATTCCCATTCCCACCAAACTTTTTCAACATGATGAAAATACATTAAAGAAGCATAATTGTGAATATCTATTGAATATCTCTAATTGTTTTGCTATGGCGAGGGATTAAAGTCATGTAAAAAAAAAAAAAAAACACTAAAAGCTTCATATCTTCTAAAAATGTAATTATACACCATTTATTTCTAGATAAAATTATACAAATATCAGAACTAAACCCATTTTATTCTTTTTTTCAATTTAAGAATAATGTACAAGTTTAAAAACAGCCAGGATGCACTATTCAGTTAAAAAATAAATATATCAAATAATACATAGGGCTATACTGCCCTCTTGTGTTCAAAATCAGGTAGGCCTGTTGTATTTAAATATAGGTAGCTGCTATGTGACTCCGAGAATTTTTTCTCACCGGTTATTTGACGTGTAACACCGGGGGCTTTTATATCGCTAAGTTAAAAGTGAAAGTAAAGTAAGGACATTTATAGTGGTGGCGCTCACAGTGCGCTCGAATGAATTTCTGTGGAAGTAGAAATGAAAAAACGTTCGCTCTGTTTTGCTCGCTCGTCGCCATGGATGCGCACTGTAATGAATGCCACTGCAGCCGCATACTTTTTAGTGTCACTTTAAAATTAGTGCAATATCGGGGGCCAATTGCTTGAATTGTGAGTTCAATAGTCTATTATTTTTCACGGAAAACACAACAACAAAAGAGTACAATGACAGATTCGCTTAAATAGGCGCTTTTACATAAAATAGCCTATTCCGTCATCATCTTTTCAGTCAGCACTTCACTCTCGTGATTAATGAAATTTATTGCTGATATTTGCTGCAACTTTCGTTCCGCTCACAATTTAGTAAGCAAACACGCTTCAAATGTGTTTTTATTTTATTTTTGTGTATATATATATGTGTGTGTATATATATATATATATATAGCTTATGTTTCAAATATGAGTTAATTAACAATCGTTTGAAAGAATGATACTTTTAAACATATCACTAAACCATCATTAGGTGTCGCCAGGCGACCGTCTTAATGAGCGAGTCATTGATTCATTTGTTCGAACGATTCGTTCGAACGGCTGAGTCATTCATGAATGAGACAGATTATGGATTGGTCATTGAATCTTTGAGTCAACCGATTCGTTCAAAATGCTGAATCATTCAGTAATGAGAACGCGTTGCTGTGAGATGCTCGATGGTTCTGCTGTGATCTTTGTTTAACTATTTTCGCTGCTGAAACAGAAAAAAGTCAATATTGCATATAAAATGTAAGTGATTTGACTTGTGTGTGTCTGTGTCTGTGTCTGTGTCTGTGTGTGTGTGTGTGTGTGTGTGTATGATTGTGTCTGTTACAGTGATTGTTTAACCCTTGTTAAAGTTTAGGCCTTGTCTTTTTGGATATACATCTTTTTATATTAAAAAAATAGGCATACAACCCATATATTTTAAATGTATTGTTTGCTTTAAATTACATTAAGATTTGTATGTTTGGTAATTGAACCTGAATGAATTTTAAATGAATGTGCTATATTTCAGAGTTTTCTTAAAAATTTGAACTAACTTTATTCTCATCTGAATGATAGACTATTTATTTTTGTATAAAATAAAAAAGAGATTTTGGTTGGGTGACAGTTGTAGTTTACAGTTTGACAAAAGCACAATGTTGTGTTTTATTGCGATTGTACACAAATATAAGTAAACACTTTGCAGTTTGAATAATGTCCTGTATGAACAAAAGGACGGAGTATGTTTTAATGTCTACATTGTTCAATCACGTTTCACACACACACACACACACATACACACACACAAACTTTTTTCTAATCAGATCAGGCAAGTAATATTCTGTCTTGGCACACTTGATTTAACTTTCAATCTTGTGTACTTATTTCATGTGTCCATTAAGTCCATGAGACCGTAGGGTGTCTCATTTTTCATTTTAGGTTTCAGAAGGTTGCTCACGCATATGATATGTGCCCTCAATGCACACTTTTGCAGAGCCCACACCAATGCAAGCTCTACAGTACACATCTTCTCAACAGTCAAAGCGGGGTTAAGTTATTGCCCGTCATGCACAGTAACCCTAAAGGCACCAGGGTGGCGGTGCCACCGGCTTTATATATATATATATATATATATAAATATATATATATATATATATATATATATATATATATATATAAATATAGCTGCGAGCAGCGATGAAGGGCCCAAGCCGGCGGCACCGCCACCCTGGTGCCTTTAGGTAACTAAAGGCACCGGGGTTGCGGTGCCACCGGCTTGGGCCCGTAATCGCTGCTCGCAGCTATATTTATTATTATTATTATTATTATTATTTTATCGACTATTCGGTTACTTTTGGGGCTCTTAACGTGCACGAAAACTCTTGAAACTTTGCACACTGGTCAGAACCCGCGGCCATCAGGGCCGGGCTGAAGCTGGTACCCGGGCGTGGCAGGGGGGCTCGACAGCGCCCCCTGGAACGGGGTCCGAAAACTTGGTCCATAAATCAAACACGCTTCCATGTAATAATATGAAACTCTGTACACATATAGATCTCATCGGTTCATATATCCTTTGTACTTTTACTTTTTACCCCAGCCCAACAGGAAGTCGGCTATTATGGTTTGTTTGGAAGCGTATGCCCCTGGAATTCGATATACTCCTCCTAGAGAATTCAACCAATCGCAACGAAACTCGGTCAGCATGATGACAAGACATTGAGGATGAAAAATTGCCAGGGGATTTCTGATATCTCGAACGGTTTGGCCGTGACGAGGAAACAAATTTATGGCGAATAATGGAAACAGGAAGTGTGTTATAACTTCTGCATACATTAACTGATCTTGATGAAACTTCAACAGTGTGTTCGCTGTAAGAAGCCGATCACATGGATGTGACTATTGTGAGTCAAAGTTATAGCGCCACCAACTGGCAGCAGGAAGTGTGTCACTTCCTAAATGCTTTGAAATCACCCTCTTATTTTTACCCGATTTGCTTCAAACTTGATGTGTATAATGTAGACACTCGCCAGATGTAGACCTGTGAAAGGATTATTGATATCTTAGATACTGTTGCCATGGCAACGCATCAAACTTTAATATTCTTTTTGGATGCTTTTGAGACTCTTAGCATGCCTGAAATTGCTTAAAATTGCATGAAACTCGACAGACAGATCACATTTTTTAGCCAGTAGACATGTGCAAAGTTTCAGAAACGGGCGTGGTGCAGGGGCTCAGTAGCGCCACCTTTTGTGACAAAAGTGGGTGGGGGGGGGGGGGTTACTTTCATCTACAGTTACAAAACTTTTTCAACTTGATGAAAATACATTAAAGATGCTAAATTGTGAACGGATATTGAATATCTCAAACGGTTTTGCTATGGCGAGGGATTATGTCAAAAAGAGAATCAGGAAATGTTTCATATCTTTCTAAAATGTAATTATACACCATTTATTTTTCTATAAAATTATACTAATATTAGAACTAAACCCATTGTATTCCTTTTTTTCAATTTAAGATTTATGTTTAAGTTTAAAAACAGCCAGAATGGTTGTTTAGCCAAAAAAATAAAAAAATAAAAATCATTCACAGTGCTTTACTGCCCTCTTGTGTTCAAAATCAGGTAGGCCAATTGTATTAAATTGTAGGGATGCTACTATGGGAATATTTTCCCACCGTGACTCCGCTGGGGGCTTTAAAGTCGCTAACTTGAAAGCGGAAGTAACGGACGTCTCCACAAGACGTGCAGCTGTGAGCATTTTCGTTTCATTTTAAAAGAAGCCCCATTTCGGGGGCGGATTTCTTGAATGTATTTTACAAAATCACAATGTTGTGTTTGATTGCGAGTATCCAAAAATAAGTAAACACTTTGCAGTTTGAATGATCTTCTTGAATAAAATGACGGAGTAGCCAATGTTTCCACTGTTCGATCGCGGACGTCCACACGGACATTGATAATGGTGGCGCGTGCAGAGCGCTCGAGGGAATTCCTATGGAAGTAGGAATGAACTAAAAAACGTTCACTCTGTTCTGCTCGCTCATCGTCATGGACGCGCAGCGTTATGAATGCCCGTGTGATGCAGCATAACACAGCAGAGAGAGACGCTCACTCTCAACTCGTGATTAATGAAATTTGACTCCGGTTGCTGATCTTTGCTGCAACTTTCGTTCAGCTCACAATTTAGTAAGCAAACCCGTTCAGGTTTTAATTGTAGTGACTAAATGATTTTATTAAACACACACACACACACACACACAAACACACACATCAAATTGACGGTGGGGGGCAATGGTATATTTAAATCTGCAAATTGTAATATATGCAGGGCACCCCGGTCCAGTCTTATTAAATGTATGCTTCATCTTTCATTTTTAATTTGTAAATTTGATCAATAAATTCAATTATTTAGAATGATAAGACACTATATGGCTTTTACCCTAGGTAGGGCTGATCAAATTAAATCGTTTACACTGAAAAATAACAATGCATTAAATAATGTTATGAGATTGTTTTAAATATAAGTCAATTAAAAATCGTTGGGAAGAATGATACTTTTAAACATAACACTAAACCGTCATTAGGTGTCGCCAGGCGACCGTCTTAATGAGCGAGTCATTGATTCATTCGTTCAAACAATTCGTTCGAACGGTTGAGTCATTCATGAATGAGACAGATTATGGATTGGTCATTGAATCTTTGAGTCAACCGATTCGTTCAAAATGCTGAATCATTCAGTAATGAGAACGCGTTGCTGTGAGATGCTCGATGGTTCTGCTGTGATCTTTGTTTAACAATTTTCGCTGCTGAAACAGAAAAAAGTCAATATTGCATCTAAAATGTAAGTGATTTGACTTGTGTGTTTGTGTGTGTGTGTGTGTGTGATTGTGTCTGTTACAGTGATTGTTTAACCCTTGTTAAAGTTTAGGCCTTGTCTTTTTGGATATATATCTTTTTATATAAAAAAATAGGCATACAACCCATATATTTTAAATGTATTGTTTGCTTTAAATTACATTAAGATTTGTATGTTTGGTAATTGAACCTGAATGAATTTTAAATGAATGTGCTATATATCAGATCATATATTTGTTTTCCTTAACATTTAAACTAACACTAACTTTATTCTCATCTGAATGATAGATTATTTATTTCTGTATATAATAAAAACACATTTGATTTTTCTTTTTTAATCAATGTAGAATGTGTAACTGAAAAAATAAACAGATTAGGGCTCTGTTCGAGAACAAGAAATGAAAACCAATGCAATATGCTGAATGTCCAAAAGATTTTTTTTTGCTTTTAAACTACGTGTATGTGTGTTTGTGTGTGTGTGTGTGTGCGTGTGTGTGTGTAAGAGATTTTGGTTGGGTGACATTTGTAGTTTACAGTTTGACAAAAGCACAATGTTGTGTTTTATTGCGATTGTACACAAATATAAGTAAACAGTTTGCAGTTTGAATAATGTCCTGTATGAACAAAAGGACGGAGTATATTTTTATGTCTACATTGTTCAATCACGTCTCTCACACACACACACACACACACACACACACACACACACACACACACACACACACACACAAACAATTTTTTCTAATCAGATCAGGCAAGTAATATTCTGTCTTGGCACACTTCATATAACTTTCAATCTTGTGTACTTATTTCATGTGTCCATTAAGTCCATGAGACCGTAGGGTGTCTCATTTTTCATTTTAGGATTCAGAAGTTTGCTCACGCATATGATATGTGCCCTCAATGCACACTTTTGCAGAGCCCACACCAATGCAAGCTCTACAGCACACATCTTCTCAACAGTCAAAGCGGGGTTAAGTTATTACCCGTCATGCACAGTATCCCTTAAGGCACCAGGGTGGCGGTGTCACCGGCTTGTTTATATATATATATATATATATATATATAAATATAGCTGCGAGCAGCGATGAAGGGCCAAAGCCGGCGGCACCGCCACTCCGGTGCCTTTAGGTTACTAAAGGCACCGGGGTTGCGGTGCCACCGGCTTGGGCCCGTAATCGCTGCTCGCAGCTATATTTATTATTATTATTCTTCTTATTATTTTTCTGCTACCTTTTGGACACTTTTGGAGGCCTTAACATGCTCAAAAACTCCTGAAACTTTGCACACATGTCAGAACCCGCGGCCATCAGGGCCGGGCTGAAGATGGTACCCGGGCGTGGCAGGGGGGCTCGACAGCGCCCCCTGGAACGGGGTCCGAAAACATGGTCCATAAATCAAACACGCTTGCATGTAATAATTTGAAACTTGGTACACATGTAGATCTCCTCGTTTCATATATACTTCACACTCTTACTTTTTACCCCAGCCCAACAGGAAGTCGGCTATTAAGGGTTGTTGGTAAAACACACGCAATGGAATGTGAAATACTCCTCCTAGAGAATTCAAACAAACGGCACGAAACTCGGTCAGCATGAAGTCAAGACATTGAGGATGAAAGTTTGCGAGGGGATTTTTGATATCTCGAACGGTTTGGCCGTGGCGAGGAAACAAAATTATGGCGAGAAACGTGAAACAGGAAGTGTGTCATAACTACTGCATACATTAACTGATCTTGATGAAACTTCAACAGTGTGTTCGTTGTAAGAGCCCGATCACATGGATGTGACTATTGTGAGTCAAAGTTATAGCGCCACCAACTGGCAGCAGGAAGTGTGTCACTTCCTAAATGCTTTGAAATCACCCTCTTATTTTTACCCGATTTGCTTCAAACTTTATGTGTATAATGTAAACACACGGCAGATGTAGACCTGTGAAAGGATTATTGATATCTTAGATACTGTTGCCGTGGCAACACATCAAACTTTAATATTCTTGTTTGATGCTTTTGAGACTCTTAGCATGCTTGAAATTGCATGAAACTCGACAGACACAGGTATGCATATGGTTCAGATCAAGCCGGACAACTTTCTAATTAACTGTCATTAGCTCAGACCAAGAGGAAGTTAGATATTTTGGTTTGAATGTGGATGTTTCTGAGAATTTTCTCTCCCTCTCCCTCTGACAGAGAGAATGCACCCTGCCATTCGTGTGTGTCTGTGTCTGTGTCTGTGTGGGGAGGGGGGGAGGGGCTCTTTTAGTTTAAACACAAAATTATACATAGGGCCATACTGCCCTCTTGTGTCCAAAATTATATTTATATATACATTATACATATATTTGGTATGTGACTGAGGACCGAGAGCTTTTAAATACGGGACATTGATAATGGCCACGTGCAGAGCGCTCGAGGGAATTCCTATGGAAGTAGGAATGAACTAAAAAACGTTCGCTCTGTTCTGCTCGCTCGTCGCCATGGACGCGCACCATTATGAATGCCAGTGCAGCCGCATACTTTTTAGTGTCACTTTAAAATTAGTGCAATAACGGGGCCGATTGCTTGAATTGTGAGTTCAATAGTCTATTATTTTTCACGGAAAACACAACAACAAAAGAGTACAATGATAGATTCGCTTAAATAGGGGCTTTTACATAAAATAGCCTATTCCGTCATCATCTTTTCAGTCAGCTCTTCACTCTCGTGATTAATGAAATTTGACTCCTGTTGCTGATATTTGCTGCAACTTTCGTTCCGCTCACAATTTAGTAAGCAAACACGCTTCAAATGTGTTTTTATTTTATTTTTGTGTATATATATGTGTGTGTATATATATGTGTGTATATATATATATATATATATAGCTTATGTTTCAAATATGAGTTAATTAACAATCGTTGGAAAGAATGATACTTTTAATATCACTAAACCGTCATTAGGTGTCGCCAGGCGACCGTCTTAATGAGCGAGTCATTGATTCATTCGTTCAAACGATTCGTTCGAACGGCTGAGTCATTCATGAATGAGACAGATTATGGATTGGTCGTTGAATCTTTGAGTCAACCGATTCGTTCAAAATGCTGAATCATTCAGTAATGAGAACGCGTTGCTGTGAGATGCGCGATGGTTCTGCTGTGATCTTTGTTTAACTATTTTCGCTGCTGAAACAGAAAAAAAAGTCAATATTGCATCTAAAATGTAAGTGATTTGACGTGTGTGTGTGTGTGTGTGTGTGTGTGTGTGTGTGTGTGTGTGTGTGTGTGTGATTGTGTCTGTTACAGTGATTGTTTAACCCTTGTTAAAGTTTAGGCCTTGTCTTTTTGGATATATATCTTTTTATATAAAAAAAAATAGCATACAACCCATGTATTTTAAATGTATTGTTTGCTTTAAATTACATTGAGATTTGTATGTTTGGTAATTGAACCTGAATGAATTATAAATGAATGTGCTATATTTCAGATCATATATTTGTTTTCCTTAAAATTTGAACTAACACTAACTTTATTCTCATCTGAATGA
Organism: Rhinichthys klamathensis goyatoka; assembly: GCF_029890125.1. NCBI lineage: Eukaryota > Metazoa > Chordata > Actinopteri > Cypriniformes > Leuciscidae > Rhinichthys > Rhinichthys klamathensis. The sequence continues at coordinate 168,112 of NW_026607055.1, read as the reverse complement.
TAGATTATTTATTTCTGTATAAAATAAAAACACATTTGATTTTTCTTTTTTAATCAATGTAGAATGTGTAACTGAAAAAATAAACAGATTAGGGCTCTGATCGAGGACAATAATGTCAAAAAAAGAATCAGGGCATGTCTCATATCTTTCTAAAATGTAATTATACACCATTTATTTTTATATAAAATTATACAAATATTAGAACTAAACCCATTTTATTCCTTTTTTTCAATTTAAGAATTATTTTTAAGTTTAAAAACAGCCAGAATGGTTGTTTAGTCAAAAATAATAATAATCCAAATCATATATAGTGCTATACTGCCCTCTTGTGTTCAAAATCAGGTAGGCCTATTGAATTTATATATATTTATATATTAGGGATGTTACTATGGGAATATTTTCCCACCGTTTAATCAACGTGTGATTGTGTAAACAAATTGTGTAAACCTCCCGCTGGGGGGTTTAAAAACACTAACTTGAAAGCGAAAGTATAATATGGACGTCCGCACGGACATTGAAATGGTGGCGCTCGAATGAATTCCTATGGAAGTAGAAATTAACTAAACGTTCGCTCTGTTCTGCTCGCTCGTCGCCATGGACGCGCACCATTATGAATGCCAGTGCAGCCGCATACTTTTTAGTGTCACTAAAATTAGTGCAATTTCGGGGGCCGATTGCTTGAATTGTGAGTTCAATAGTCTATTATTTTTCACGGAAAACACAACAATAAAAGAGTACAATGACAGATTCGCTTAAATAGGCGTTTTTACATAAAATAGCCTATTCCGTCATCATCTTTTCAGTCAGCTCTTCACTCTCGTGATTAATGAAATTTGACTCCTGTTGCTGATATTTGCTGCAACTTTCGTTCAGCTCACAATTTAGTAAGAAAACACGTTTCAAATGTGTTTTTATTTTATTTTTGTGTATGTGTGTGTATATGTATGTATATATATAAATATAGCTTATGTTTCAAATATGAGTTAATTAACAATCGTTGGAAAGAATGATACTTTTAAACATATCACTAAGCCGTCATTAGGTGTCGCCAGGCGACCGTCTTAATGAGCGAGTCATTGATTCATTCGTTTGAACGACTGAGTCATTCATGAATGAGATAGATGTTTATGGATTGATTGGTCATTGAATCTTTGAGTCAACCGATTCGTTCAAAATGCTGAATCATTCAGTAATGAGAACGCGTTGCTGTGAGATGCGCGATGGTTCTGCTGTGATCTTTGTTTAACTATTTTCGCTGCTGAAACAGAAAAAAAGTCAATATTGCATGTAAAATGTAAGTGATTTGACTTGTGTGTGTGTGTGTGTGTGATTGTGTGTGTGATTGTGTCTGTTACAGTGATAAGAGTTTAACCCTTGTTAAACTTTAGGCCTTGTCTTTTTGGATATATATCTTTTTATATTAAAAAATAGTCATACAACCCATATATTTTAAATGTATTGTTTGCTTTAAATTACATTAAGATTGTATGTTTGGTAATTGAACCTGAATGAATTTTAAATGAATGTGCTATATTTCAGATCATATATTTGTTTTCCTTAAAATTTGAACTAACACTAACTTTATTCTCATCTGGATGATAGATTATTTATTTCTGTATAAAATAAAAACACATTTGATTTTTCTTTTTTAATCAATGTAGAATGTGTAACTGAAAAAATAAACAGATTAGGGCTCTTTTTGATGACAAGAAATGAAAACCAATGCGATATGATGAATGTCCAAAAGATGGCTCCCACAGACTGTTTTTAAATAGGATTGTTTGATATTTTTTGCTTTTAAACTGTGTGTGTGTGTGTGTGTAAGAGATTTTGGTTGGGTGACAGTTGTAGTTTACAGTTTGACAAGAGTTTATAGTTTGACAAAAGCACAATGTTGTGTTTTATTGCGAGTGTACACAAATATAAGTAAACACTTTGCAGTTTGAATAATGTCCTGTATGAACAAAAGGACGGAGTATGTCTTTATGTCTACATTGTTCAATTACGCCACACACACACACACACACACACACACACAAACACTATTTTTCTAATCAGATCAGGCAAGTAATATTCTGTCTTGTCTCTTAAAAAAACAATATATATATATGTGTGTGTGTGTGTGTGTGTATATATATAAATATAGCTGCGAGCAGCGATGAAAGGGCCAAAGCCGGCGGCACCGCCACCCCGGTTATAGCGCCACCAACTGGCAGCAGGAAGTCTGTCACTTTCAAAAAGCTTTGAAATCAGCTGATTGCTTCAAACTTCACTACTATGATGTAAACACACGGCAGATGTAGACCTGGATGTAGACCTGACCTTTCAGAAGGTTGCTCTCGCATACTTTGTGGTTGACATGTGCCCTCAATGCACACTTTTGCAGAGCCCACACTGATACAAGCTCTACAGCACACTTCTTTTCGACAGTCAAAGCAGGGTTACGTTTTTGCACGTCGTGCACAATAACCCTAAAGGCACCAGGGTGGCGGTGCCACCGGCTTTATATATATATATATATATATATATATATATATATAAATATAGCTGCGAGCAGCGATGAAGGGCCAAAGCCGGTGGTACCGCCACCCCGGTGCCTTTAGGTAACTAAAGGCACCGGGGTTGCGGTGCCACCGGCTTGGGCCCGTAATCGCTGCTCGCAGCTATATTTTTTATTATTATTGTAGTTTTCTAATATATGAAGCTTGTAACCTGTAGTCTCTTCACATTGCATAATGTTATTTTGGTCATGAAAAATGAATAAAAGAAATCAAGCCACAGTGTCTCACTTTCTTATAGATTTGTATTAAAAAATATCAATTTCTCTGCTGTCGAAGGACTCAGCCTACTTTTTTCTTCTCCAGCCTTTGAAAAAATTCTCTCATAAAAGAGACACTTGTTGCTGGCATGCAAAGATATTTTTTTAGCAAGGACATACAAATGAGGAAAGATTACAGCTCACTCTTTCCAGTAAGTTAGGGGATCATGAGTTCTGGGTAAATACGCATCGTTGATGTATTTTTTCACTTCCACTGTGGCATCAGCTGTAGCATTGTGTATCATCTGGGTTTGGATACGATTATCAAAATGTTCCCATAAACTGTCCTGTGTTTCTACTGGTGTTGATGATGATGATGATGATGATGATGATGATGATGATGATGGGCCTGATGTTGACATTTGTGGCTCTGAATGAAAATGAAAATCTATTATATGCATCTATCTATTAATCTATGTATATAATAATCTATCTATCTATCATATGTATCTATCTATTAATCCATGTATATATCTAATAATCTATCTGTCTATATATATTTATATCTATGCATCTATTAATGTGTCACTATATGTACTCTGTCTGTCTCTCAGTCAATGTGTAAATTTAAATGGAAGCTTAAATATAACTAAACAAATCGCACTATAAATGTCACTATATCACCAAAAATCCGCTACCTCAAAACCAAACTCCTCTCACAAAAACCCACGATGTGAAAATGCGTTGACTTCACTTTTATACTGTGTGTGATAGTGTGATCTTTCCCGACCGACCTGTCAATCAAACCCTGATTCGGCGGAGCACTCCACCTGATGAAACACTCAGAAGCTTCATTTAGCCGTAGTCACGTGACGTGGCTGTTTTGAATCACGCTTCGGATCAGTGTTTCGAATCATCTGCGCTTCGGGATCTCGCAAAGCTTCGGAACGTCTGTTTCGCGTCAGCCATCCCTAGCTCCAGCCCGTCCCGGACTCTGATTCTCTGCCGCCTGCCTTGACCCTAAGCCTGTCCCTGGATACTGAAGGTTCGCTGCCAGCCCCCGACCTCCTGCCCGGTTCGACTCACGTCTCAGCCTGCCTCTTATTATTATTATCCTGAGTTACCTTTTGTCTGACTTTTCTGTTTAATAAATCTGTTGCATATGGATCAGTCTCGACCCTCTGAGTCATTACGTTACGTTTCTACAGCTGTGAATATGTCATGTTTACATTTTAAATGGTAACATGTCCATATTGTACATTTCAGACTCTATAAAAATGTACAATGAATACTTGTGTACAATAATGAGGTAGATCTGGCTCTAATGTTCACTGGTGTTGATATTAACGTTCATTGTATTTGTTCACTGACGACTTAGAAAGTTAATTTGTTATTAAAACAGAATAATTATTTCAATGATAATATTCAGCTAATGCATTGCTTATACTGTTCAAAATATTAAAGAAATATCATCAGTAATATCATAATAATGCAGATTATTATTCTGTTCATTACAGGGATCCTGGACCGGATCACATTCCATAGAACAAACAGGAGCAGCCAAAGGGATCATCAGAGATACTTATTGTGTCGTGTATAAACATCAGAAAATGTCTTCTCCAAATAATAGAAAAAAACAAAACAAAATTATTATCCTGAGCACTGCTCCAGTGAGCTTTATGTTACTGGGTTTTCAGGCGTTTGTGGGTGTAAAATTTGCATGCCCATGTGATTATTGGTGGAACCAATCAATAGCAGGCCTCATCCTGATTGTCCCTGCTGTCTTTGCTTGGGTAATGATGTCAGTATTTTTAAAATTTGACGAGAATAAGGATGGAAACCCTGAAATACAAGAAAAAAGAGGAAGGTCTGAAAAAATACTTTATTGCATGATTCGATGGATTCCACCTCTAATATGGGTCTGTTTATTTTTCATTGATGGTGATTATCTTGCATGTGGGTGGACATTCAATAAGGGAAAATACACCTGTGATCAAAAACATCCAAATTGTGTGAGTTGGTGTAAACCTGTCTCAAGAAACAAGCTCACACAAGAAACAAATCAGACGGCGGCATATGAAAACACACGACTGTTAATTAATGTATCAAAGGTAAGTGCCAAGTATTTTTACCCCACTCTATGCAAGTTCCAAGTTTTCTCAGGGAAGAATAAATGGAACAGAACTCCATGTTGGGGAAATTTGAATAATTTTACAAAGATGATAAACATCAAATATTTACAAATAAATCATAGAGATAAATGATACAATAACATTTCATAATGAATAATCCTATTATAAATATCATTAAAGATGATCATAATCCAACAGAACGGCCTAATGATGAAAATGTTTGTATTAGTTGGGTGAAGGTAGAGAATTAAATTTCTGGACAGTGAACAAACTTTTCAACCCAAATATTAGGGAATTTATCAAACTCGGACAGCACATTAAAATAGTTGGAATTCCACATTCTGTTTTTCTGAATTTCTGAATTTGTACATTCTGTTAAAAGGTAAGGAGCTAAGTTCTCCAACAGAATATTTCTTTTTGTCACTATTTTTGACAAACACAATTATGATCATAAACCATTAACATACATATAACTTGTGGCTTATTATTGTTGTTTAATTTTGTTTTTATAGCTAATAGGTTATGGCCTGGCCTTGTTCTCCTGCATCATCCTCGCAGGCCTAATGTGCAGGAGTAAAGACAACAAAAGAAGTGTAACTTCAGTGGAGGCAGTTGTTGGAAACAGTGTTTGACGTCGTGACCGGCACCTTCAGACAGGGAACATCATCAAGTGAATAAAATGATCACCTCGTGTTCATATGTTATATTAATGTTCTCTTCTGCCATCTGATATTAATTTCTGATTTATGAGAGTGAGTTATAATTTTCACTTTTCTTTTAATGTGTTTTTTTTTTTTTAACTAATCATCTAATCATATAATATAGAATGTCTGTCTCTTTATTTGAACATGGACATTGTTAGGAAAAGCATGCAATTTGTTCATTTATTCCTAATATGCTTATAAGACTTTAGTCTTTTATGGTATTGCAACTTTTATGGTAAGCTGCTTATAAGACTTTATAGACAGTTTTTCATTGCAAGTTTTATAGTAAGTTGTTTATAAGACTTTATAAACAGTCTTTCATACACTGAAAAAATATTTTCATTCATCCAATTAAAAAATGTAAGGGTAATGGTTCACATTATCTACATTTTATAACTTGAACCAATGAAAAATAAATAACTTACCCTAACCATTATTTTCTATGTCTATGAAAACTATTTTATAAAACTTGGTACATAGTACATTTTTCATGTTGAAGAAAGTCAATTAATTTCAATTCTATTTTTGATCTAAACAAAAATATATCGATTAATCAAAACAAAACTTCTCATTTAAGAAATATGTATTAGAAATTATTTGTTTTCTCCAATCAAATATATATAGATTTAATTAAACAATTATGTATCATTTTTAAAATTAAAAGTTAATAGAAATTATTCATTTTAAACTGTGGCAGTGATCTAGCCTGGCTGCGCCCTCCTACGCACTTCCGCTCAATTTCATTTTCCTTCAGTACTACGTCTGGGACTGCTGTATATTCTTAGGTTTCCAGAAATCAATTTTTTGTAGGACCAATCAGCGAACAGAGGGTGTGGCTGAGAACGATGACGTTGATGTAGTGCGTACTGTGTTAGTTTGAGTTGGAGTTCAGTAATGGCAGCGGAGAAAGACGTGAGAAAAGCTATTCGGTCCGTTGTTGCAAAACTGCCGAATATACAGAAGTTAAAGACAGAAACGGATAAGTAATGCAACATTCATTTGGTCAAAGTAACACTAGCTGGCTTTTACTGAGGGTGGAGGTCGGAGACTCCTAGTTAGGCTACATTTTCAAACAAACTAACAGCTACTGTTGATAAAAATCACATGGATCCTTATCTGAGGCAATGTAACTAAAGACAAAACAGCATAAGACTTACAGATATGCTGTCTGCACACGCAAGGTCTCTCGCTCGCTTACCTCTCTGCCGTGCGCGCGCGCGGTTTGGAGCACAATATCTGTCTCGCATGCACGCTCGCTCTAGATTACGGGATATTTTAATTAATTTGCGGTATAACTAGTCGATCATGACTGGCTCAACAGGTAGATATATAGATAATCTCATCTTTCAGGCATTTGACCGACCGGGTTGACACTTCAGCGTGAGAAATCGGGGGTGTGGCGTGTGAGCGTGAGAGTTGGCAGCCCTGCACTGTCCTTAGTGTCAAATATACATTTAGAATTTACTATAGAATCTAAACATAATCCCATAGACAGTAAAAGAAAGCATAATCCTCTGATCATTTGGACTTGTTGTTTCCGGCCGGTTTCGGCGCATGACATACGTCACGACCACACGTTAGCGATTGGCTATGGCAGATCCTGAGTGACTCTGAGCAGATCCAATAGTTTTGAACTTTAACAGAGAACCCGCCTACAAGGAAGTAAACGTTTCTCAATGGAGAGAGGCCAGACTCTCTGTACTAATGAAATGTACGAGAGTCTGGTAGAACCAGGCTAGCAGTGATCTGCTTATTGGTATGCAAACTGTTTTCAGATGTTTCTGAAGCAGAGCATATTCTGTCATTATTGGAGCACTAGTACAGGTGTAGACAGCTTTACACCAGCTTTACTCCAGCTTTACTCCAGCTTTACACCAGCTTTACTCCAGCTTTACACCAGCTTTACTCCAGCTTTACTCCAGCTTTACTCCAGCTTTACTCCAGCCTTACTCCAGCTTTACACCAGCTTTACTCCAGCCTTACTCCAGCTTTACACCAGCTTAACACCAGCTTTACTCCAGCTTAACACCAGCTTTACTCCAGCTTTACACCAGCTTTACACCAGCTTTACTCCAGCTTTACACCAGCTTTACTCCAGCTTTACTCCAGCTTTACACCAGCTTTACTCCAGCTTTACACCAGCTTTAATCCAGCCTTACTCCAGCTTTACTCCAGCTTTACACCAGTCTTACTCCAGCTTTACTCCAGCTTTACACCAGCTTTACTCCAGCTTTACTCTAGCTTTACTCCAGCTTTACACCAGCCTTACTCCAGCTTTACTCCAGCTTTACACCAGCTTTACTCCAGCTTTACTCCAGCTTTACTCCAGCTTTACACCAGCCTTACTCCAGCTTTACTCCAGCTTTACACCAGCTTTACTCCAGCTTTACTCCAGCTTTACACCAGCCTTACTCCAGCTTTACTCCAGCTTTACACCAGCTTTACTCCAGCTTTACTCCAGCTTTACTCCAGCCTTACTCCAGCTTTACTCCAGCTTTACTCCAGCTTTACACCAGCTTTACTCCAGCCTTACTCCAGCTTTACACCAGCTTAACACCAGCTTTACTCCAGCTTAACACCAGCTTTACTCCAGCTTTACACCAGCTTTACTCCAGCTTTACACCAGCTTTACTCCAGCCTTACTCCAGCTTTACTCCAGCTTTACACCAGCTTTACTCCAGTTTTACACCAGCTTTACTCCAGCTTTACACCAGCTTTACTCCAGCTTTACTCCAGCTTTACACCAGCTTTACTCCAGCTTTACTCCAGCCTTACTCCAGCTTTACACCAGCCTTACTCCAGCTTTACTCCAGCTTTACACCAGCTTTACTCCAGCCTTACTCCAGCTTTACACCAGCTTAACACCAGCTTTACTCCAGCTTAACACCAGCTTTACTCCAGCTTTACACCAGCTTTACTCCAGCTTTACACCAGCTTTACTCCAGCTTTACTCCAGCTTTACTCCAGATTTACACCAGCTTTACACCAGTCTTACTCCAGCCTTACTGCAGCTTTACACCAGCTTTACTCCAGCTTTTATTCCAGCCTTACTCCAGCTTTACTCCAGCTTTACACCAGCTTAACACCAGCTTTACTCCAGCTTTACACCAGCTTTACACCAGCCTTACTCCAGCCTTACTCCAGCTTTACACCAGCTTTACACCAGCTTTACTCCAGCTTTACACCAGCTTTACTCCAGCTTTACTCCAGCCTTACTCCAGCTTTACTCCAGCTTTACACCAGCTTTACACCAGTCTTACTCCAGCTTTACTCCAGCTTTACTCCAGCTTTACACCAGCTTTACTCCAGCCTTACTCCAGCTTTACTCCAGCTTTACACCAGCTTTACACCAGCCTTACTCCAGCTTTACACCAGCTTTACTCCAGCTTTACACCAGCTTTACACCAGCTTTACTCCAGCTTTACACCAGCTTTACTCCAGCTTTACACCAGCTTTACACCAGCTTTACTCCAGCTTTACACCAGCTTTACACCAGCTTTACACCAGCTTTACTCCAGCTCTACTCCAGCTTTACAGCAGCTTTACTCCAGCCTTACTCCAGCTTTACACCAGCTTAACTCCAGCTTTACACCTGCTTTACTCCAGCTTTACTCCAGCTTTACACCAGCCTTACTCCAGCTTTACACCAGCTTAACACCAGCTTTACTCCAGCTTTACTCCAGCCTTACTCCAGCTTTACACCAGCTTAACACCAGCTTTACTCCAGCTTAACACCAGCTTTACTCCAGCTTTACACCAGCTTTACACCAGCTTTACTCCAGCTTTACACCAGCTTTACTCCAGCTTTACTCCAGCTTTACTCCAGCTTTACACCAGCTTTACACCAGCTTTACTCCAGCTTTACACCAGCTTTACTCCAGCTTTACTCCAGCTTTACTCCAGCCTTACTCCAGCTTTACACCAGCCTTACTCCAGCTTTACTCCAGCTTCACACCAGCTTTACTCCAGCCTTACTCCAGCTTTACACCAGCTTAACACCAGCTTTACTCCAGCTTAACACCAGCTTTACACCAGCTTTACACCAGCTTTACACCAGCTTTACACCAGGTTTACTCCAGATTTACACCAGCTTTACACCAGCTTTACACCAGTCTTACTCCAGCCTTACTCCAGCTTTACACCAGCTTTACACCAGCTTTACTCCAGCTTTACTCCAGCCTTACTCCAGCTTTACTCCAGCTTTACACCAGCTTAACACCAGCTTTACTCCAGCTTTACACCAGCTTTACTCCAGCTTTACTCCAGCCTTACTCCAGCTTTACTCCAGCTTTACACCAGCTTTACACCAGCTTTACTCCAGCTTTACACCAGCTTTACTCCAGCTTTACTCCAGCCTTACTCCAGCCTTACTCCAGCTTTACACCAGCTTTACTCCAGCTTTACTCCAGCTTAACACCAGCTTTACTCCAGCTTTACACCAGCTTTACACCAGCTTTACACCAGCCTTACTCCAGCCTTACTCCAGCTTTACACCAGCTTTACACCAGCTTTACTCCAGCTTTACTCCAGCCTTACTCCAGCTTTACTCCAGCTTTACACCAGCTTTACACCAGCCTTACTCCAGCTTTACTCCAGTTTTACTCCATCTTTACACCAGCTTTACTCCAGCCTTACTCCAGCTTTACTCCAGCTTTACACCAGCTTTACACCAGCCTTACTCCAGCTTTACACCAGCTTTACTCCAGCTTTACACCAGCTTTACACCAGCTTTACACCAGCTTTACACCAGCTTTACTCCAGCTTTACACCAGCTTTACACCAGCTTTACTCCAGCCTTACTCCAGCTTTACACCAAATAGATCGTATAGATCTGTTGCTGAGTCCCCACTGGGCTCCTCTGACCACAGTGTGGTGCACCTGTTCCCAACACATAAGTCTGTGCTACGAAGGAGAGGCATAGAATCACGGACAGTCCAGGTATGGAATGAGGATGGTATATTGGCCCTACAAGGGTGCTTCGAGTGCACGGACTGGTCTGTTTTTCACGTATTATCGGACAATATTAATGAGTTGACTGATGTGGTGGGTAGTTATATCTCATTCTGTGTTGATAATGTGATTGATACTAAGGTTATCACCTGGCATTCAAATAATAAGCCTTGGTTTAATGCAGAATTGAAAAATCTTCTTAAGAAGAAAAGTGTTGTTTTTAAAAGTGGTGATAAAGTTGCTTACTCTGTTATTAGGAAGGAAGGAAAAGCCGCTATTGTGAAGGCAAAACATAATTACAAAGAAAAAATAGAACATAAATATTTAAATGCTGATCAAAGGGCGGTTTGGGATGGAATGAAACTAATGACAGGCATACAGGAAAGTATTAGACCTACGTTATCTTTAAATGGGTATACATCTAATGCATGTTTAGCGAATGAACTTAAAGGCACACTGTGGAGGAATTGTACCTTTATATAACAGCTTCAAAGTAATTTCGGTGGTAAACAAACTCATAGTAGGGCGAATCATCCTGGTAGTAAAGCTTGGGGGGGACGCCGCTGGAAAAACCAGCTATGTAAGTTTGAGAGTGGCGCCCCCGACAAAGCTCACGAGAATCACGACTTGCTTTACGGCAACGACGTCACACACATCAACAATCTATAAAGCAGCCTCTATGGTATTTTTTACAGTCTATGTGGTAGACACTAGCACGTATTTCAGAAGTGAATCATGGCAGGGTCGACGAAGAAAACGCGGTCGGAAGAGTCAAGGAAAAGAAAAAGAGAAACTGACCACGTGAGGAACCGAACAAAAGTCTCACTCGGTCAGGCTTTCACTCACTGGCGAGAGCTAAAAATCAGCAATGGATACAACAGCGAAGCTGACCTGACGTTCTTGTTGATGGACTAGTAACGTTAGACATCTTCGGAGGGTATCTGTGCCTGTTCGATGTCCGACGCTTTGTAACGCGTTGTGTCCATAGACAGTATAAGAAGTGGACAGAGCCATCTCATTGGAACTCAGTTGAGACAGTTGAAGCCCATTTTTAGCGATTTTTGAGCACTTCCGTTCCTGACGCGCAGACTCAAACCGACTCAAACTAAGCTTGATGACGTGAGCAACCTGTCTGACAGACGTTACTCTTCTAGTAGCTGTGTGTGAAAATTGCCAACGTTAATCTTGCAGAGACGGGGAACTTGAGCAAAGAGTTCTTTGGCGTGAGTGAGCAGGAGTAAGTATTCTGATTAATTATTAATTTGTATAGTATTTATTTTAAAATGTGCTTCTCTCTTGACGGGACGTCCCCCCGATTGCCTGCGAGTTTCTCCTCCTGTCTGTACGGTAATTTCTGTACAGCGCGACAGAGAGTCGAGTGGTTATGACGCAATCGTTAGCCTATTTTTACTAAATCTGTTTCTACGGGGCCATAATGTAACATAGAAGGTAATGGAGCCCTTTATACATTGTCGTGTTTCTTTAGAAATAAATAATGGGCAAATGGAGTCTTTAAACGCCTCAGATGTAAAGTTATTCGCTGTCAAAGTGACGCCAAAATGAATGGGAGTCAATGGAAATGCTAACGCAAGTGAAGTTCTGCTACAAGATGGCGGGACCCCGCCGGCTTCAACTTCCGGTCGATGGATTACCCCCTTGGTTGTGTCAGGAGGAAAAATAGGGATAGCTCACAGATGAAGTTATTACAGATGCCAGACAGACTCACGGAGGCAATTGGGATCTCACAACTTGCACTCATAAGAATGAGAATCAAACAGAAATAACCCGCATACATGTGGTGTTCACATACAATACAGACTGCCGGCAGTTAAACAGAGCGCGCACAGCTCTTAAAGGGGCCACGCCTTATTTCCACTGGTTACAGCTTCCATCCTACTGAACAGGTACCGTTATACAGGGGGAGGGGATCAGGCCGTGAGTGCAGAGACATCTCTGGTGAGTGGTATTTACGACAGTAACGTTAAAGGGTCACTCCACCGATTTTGACATGAATGTGTATTGAAAGTGGGTAATATGTGTAGTAGAATAGTAGCAGAAATTTTTAATTTTGTTCCTTCCTGTCCAATAAAATGCCGAAAATGACTTTTTAGTGCTTGTGGATTATAGACAACAATCCCCATAGTGCATTGCAATGCTCAGGTCCACAGGCCACTCCCACTACTCCGCCCATCGACGTAGACTACAGTTGAGCTCCACTGCGCTTGCGCTACTGCCTGGAAACTACTTTACACAATTGGTACTGACAAGTTATTTTTCGACCCAATTATTGATTTACTCCTTGTTTTTTGTGTTGAAATGGTGTGCACTTGCATAGTTCCGACATGTTCATCCAGTACAAGGAAAATACACGGAGTAAGTTTTCACAGATTACCCAAAGATTTGGACTTGTGCAAAAAGTGGCTAAGGGCTATCAATAACCCGAAATTCGGAGAGGACACAGCCATTGAAGCACTAAAAAATCTTATGGTGTGCAGTCTACATTTCAAGCCAGAGGATTTCGAAGCGAACCCCTTAGGTTTGAAAAGACCCGCGCTTTTGAAAAACGCAATTCCGTCGAGATTTACCTTGCCAGATGATGACGACGCACAGCCAGGAACCTCTGGAACTAGTGCTAAACGCATTTGCCTGGAGGTAAGGTTCTTTCTGACTAAACTCTATTAACGTTATTGGCAACTGAGGACACACACTGACATAGTCGTCTGCTGTAAAGCAACACCTCTCCTATGATTTGTCTGTTTACAAAAAAAAAAAGCTTGTATGTTTTGATTGCTTGTTGTTCTAATGTGTCTGCCTCGATAACTCCACTCGTCAGCAATGAGAAAGTAAAGTTAGTACTATGTAACGTAACAATGTTACTATAGACACTTAGCTATAAGTTATATAACTTTGCTATTAGCAATCTAAATCCACCATGTTCTAATGTGTTTGTTTGACGTTATTCAAACAATTTTAAACGTTATGGAACTTTACTTCTGACATTTCAGACTAAAGCGACGTCGCCGTCTGCTGCAGCGTTGTTGTCCTCATCATCAGAAGAGGAAGAATCTCAGTTAGTGAAAGAACCTATGTTATCAACACCAGTCAAGATTCCTCCCTCTGTTCAAGCAGTGTTTGTAAGTATTCTACAATATATTATATCTATCATTAATCATGACAGCAGTGTAGGCTAAACGCAGTTCACCCACCTCTGAAATTTTATTAATACTTTGTCCACCTCTTGATTTTATAGAGTTTATCTACCACTCGATACGTTCAATGCATTTTCTAATAGTGTATGCAGTCTTGAAACTATCTAGTAAGCATAGCACTAATAAACAGTAATATTCACCATTCTCATATATTTTCTCAATGTCTATTATGTATTTAAAAATAATAAGAAACAGTAACACATTTCCTTATTTCCATTCATCCTACCCACCTCTTATTTCACCTATTTCTATCTATCTCTAGCAATGTCTAGTACATTTAAAACTACTGTCTGATTTAATTTAGCGAAATATTGTTTTAAGAGAAACTGTCGTTTGTTTTACAGTCACCATGTCCAAGTACACCTGGCCTTGATACCACTGCCAGCACAATTGAAGTTGGTGAAACAGATGAAAGCTATCAGCTTGAGTCTACCCTCACCACATCGTCGTCAACATCAGAAGATGAATATGAAGACTGGACTTGCAAGAAAATAATTGTCAATGAGTCCAGTCTAATGTCACTATTCAAGTTTTGCCAGATGTGTGGAAGACCAATTTCTTCCAAGACTATCTATGCTAATGGGGCACAGAGGAGTGTTAAATGGATGTGTCTTGGAGGCCATTCTGGTACTTGGAAATCTTCCCCAGATGTAAGGGGAATACCAGAGGTAAATTTACTTTCAGCTGCAGCGGTTCTGTTTAGAGGCGGCACATACACCGAACTCTCCGACTGGTGTGAAACAATTGGTGTACAAATGATTGGAGCATCAACCTTTTACAACATCCAGAAGGCGTATTTGTATCCTGCTATTGAACATGTGTACACGGAGCAAAGAAATGCCCTCTTAGCTAGAGTATATCTGGAACAGATGGATGGGAAGAGGCCACACTTGTCAGGTGATGGCAGATGTGACTCACCAGGCTTCAACGCGAAATACTGCCACTATACTTTCATGCTAGACAGTACAAAGGAAATACTCCACACCGAACTGGTTCAGGTGAGAAACATATGAATGAATGTATAATAATTATAATTACTCATGCTATCTTGAACATTGTGACAATTTTTTTTGCATAATTACTTTTGCTATGTTAAAATATTTTTAAACTTATCAAATTTACATTTGTAGTGTACAGAGGCCAGCAGCTCTGGCGCTATGGAGCCACTAGGGTTTCGAAGGGGAATGAACGATCTCCTGGATATGGGCATTGACGTGGAAGTGATGGCAACGGATCGCTCCACGTCAATACAGAAGATAATGAGGGAAGAATTTCCTAATGTACAGCATGAATTCGATATCTGGCACACAGCGAAAGGTATGTATTTTTGCCATCGTTGTGAACACACACATGCTACTATCCACATTCAGGACCTACAGCCAGTGAGACATACCTGGCCCCATTGACAACTCATGGTGTAATTTTGCCCCCCTGTACAGATCTGTGCAGCCTTGCTAAACTCAGAATTGTAGATCTATTGTAGAGCTGTGAAAGCAGCAGAGAAAACATGTCTACACTGGCTGAGTGCAACAATGCATGAAAGATCTGGGAGGGGGTTGAAAATTTGGAAACAGAAGATGTTACACACATTGTTCTCCCTACTATCTATATGTATATTTGTCTATCTACTTGTTCAATTGATCACCCAACCTGCAGATATTCCAAAAATCCCATTGACAAGTCACAATTTATGCAAAAGATCAACCATGCAAAATTATGCAATAGATAAATAAAACTAAATTTATGAAAGCCTCAGACAGGGTGGATGGTGAAAATATGTAAATTTTTGTTGTTTGACCAACATAATGATGCATTTTTTTACCACAGGTTTCCGGAAGAAGTTGCTAATGAAGGGGAAGAAAAAGGGGAACGAAATCCTACTTTCCTGGAACAGGTCAGTCTTGGTTTGCAATATTTTACATTTGTATTTTTGTACTGAGGATGGTTAGAATGGTACTAAAAAAAATTTGCACGCACTTTGGGTAGCACTTTACACTTTTTTTCACTTAAAACTTGTTGCATCGGCTAAATGGTGTGCCAGTTTAGCTCCATTGATTGTGGTCACGAAAGTCAATTCTCTATGGTGTCTTTGCATGTATTTCATAATTTCATACACAGATAATTTCATTTCCTATGAGCCATGCATCTTCCTCAAGTTCAATTGTTGTACAAGGTGGAAAATTACAAATTTTGATATCTTTCACAGGTCTATCGTAAACCACATGTGGTTTTCCTGTGCCACCAGTAAGGGTGACATAGAGGTAAGTAATCAAAAGTTGACAAACATTTTCTATCTGATTTTTTTTTTATTAATAGTATTATTGAGCATCTTTTCTTTCCCAAAGGCACTTCAAAACAGGTGGAAGATAATTCCACACCATGTGGTCAATGAACACCGATGGACTGACACGGATGGAAAGCGGCATAACTGTGACCATGCTCCTCTAACAGTCGAGGAGGAGAAGAAGAGGATGTGGCTGAAGAAGGACTCGGTGGCATATCAGGACCTGGTGTCATTAGTACTGGATAAAAAGCTTTTGAAAGATCTTCAGAAGATGGCCCTCTTCAAACATACTGGTAAGAACTGACACCCTTTTTATCCACAAGTTTTCAATATATCCTATTGAACATCTTTTAATTAGTACTATATATTCTCTTTTTCACACAGGGGCACTGGAGATCTTTCACAGTGCTCTCCTAAAGTACCTTCCTAAACGACAAGCCTTCTCCTACGAGGGAATGAGGGAGAGGGCTTACCTCGCCATCATGGAACATAATGAGAACATTGTGGCACGAGAACAAGCAACCACACCAACAGGTGTGTTTCATGTACTATAAATACTACATTTACCTAAATTAGTATGTTCATACTAGCTCAAAATGTATACTTTGCTAAAAAGATAATTATATTCCTGTGTAATTACTACAATCCTTGTCATTTATAGGAGAACCACGTGTCAAACAGGTCTTCAGCAAAAAGTCAAAACAGTGGATAGTCAGGAAAATCTATAAGGCACACACCACCAAGTTCATCCACACACTAATTGAGAAGGTCATAGAAGACAGACGCAACCCAAACATCACATTCAAGGACCCTAACACCTCACTCACCCAACCACAACCTCCTTTGCCACCTAACATTGCTCCTGTACCAAAGCCGCCAAAGGAAGCTGCAACATCATCATTCAAGAGCCGCTTTTGAGACGTCAGCGGTTCAATTAAACATTCCTCATAAATATTTTTTTAAAATACCATGTCTTAGGTGTCTTTATGTCTTATATGTTCTTTTGACCTTATACTTACACTTGCCTTACCAGTTTGCACTGCCAACGATCACCTTACTGTACATACTCAATCACGAGTTCAATAATTATATTTTTGTATAGTGTGTATAAAGTTGTTTGCTTGTTTTGATGTTCATGACACAATTCTTTTTTTGTGAATAAAAAAAAGATATATTTCACTCCTGCTCTCCTTTCTGTCTTCAACATAGTTTAGTATTACATAAAGTTGTAAGGAGGTAACTGATTTGCAACTAAATTATAATGCAATGTTTACTTGTAAAACGTTATAATTAATAGCAATTATGGGTATGATCACCATTATGTTATCTTTGTCATCTAAGTCAATAGTAGCTAGGTAGTTCTAGTTTTGAAAAGTTGGTCATTTAAAAATACTAATACTAATAAAGAAGTACAACAACGTAAATTTTAAACATTTGTATTGAATTAGTATATACAATAAATACAACAATTGAAAGTATATATACAAAAAAAGAAACTACAGCTCCTCCTGAGCGTCGTCCGCTTCTTGGTGCCCGCAGTACTGGCCGTCTGGAGCTGGGTATTTCTGACGGATAGCCTGCACAACACAAGCTGGTAACACGACACGACGCCCTCTGCCCAATCTCTCTCCTTGCAGGACCCACTCAAGAAAGTGCCGGTAGGCTGTGAGGCGAAATTGTCTGGACAAAACATTGAGCACAAATTGAGTGATGGTCTTTGAACCTAGCGTGCCACAGTAGCTAGCATAACTGCAAGATATTTGTGTAATAAACCTGCAACGTTAGCGTGTTAACAAAATGAAAATAAACTTACTTTACAGATAGACGACCATTGGACCCTGTAGGCTTTGGCTGGCGTTTCCAGTTGACCTTAGGGATTCGAAGGTAGGTCTCCAGGACGCCGCTATCCATATGTGGTGCGAAACTCGGGTGATCAACCACACACACGTCCGTGTCATCCTCCGAATCTATAATTTCATACAGGAGAAATTCGCACCGCTGGAATTCGCGGCAGCAGACTGACTCTTCTTCTGTGTCCATTGGCGCACAGTGAGAGCACAGGCACCACCAATCTGTCCCAGCTCGAGGAATTGCGGGCTCCTCGTCCGCGGCAGGCAGATCGGCTGTGGTGGAAGCAGGTTCAGCCGCCTCCTGTTCCTCCATAGCCCTCAGCTGCTCGTCGCTGTACTCAGGCTCATAAAGGTAGCCACGAACATCTGTTTCTGCCATATTAAAATCCCAATCCTCCATAATGTATCCGTCTTCGTTTTCAGAACCTTCGGCGTCCATTTTTTCAAAAAGTTTCGCCACTGGCACTGATCTGTGATAGGTCTGTTAGCGCATTAGGTCCATCCCCCAATGGGCGGGTTGGAAAGGGTGGGAACTAGTGCTTGTAGTCTTTACAGAAATACCCCATTCTTACACTTCCTCCTACAATGACGCAAATTGACGATTTTTGCGTCATTGTAGGCGGAAGTGAAAAAGGTAAATAGTGGATTTCTCTCGTCTCAGGGGACAATGAAAGATTTTTTCAGGACCATTCAATAGTATTACTGGGTTTCTAACAATGGAAAGCTTAATGCAAATGGGTGGAGTGTCCCTTTAAATACAAGTACTCCACAGCGACTCTAGGGGTCGCTGTTTGACAAAAATGGAATCCTCCGCAGTGTGCCTTTAACAAATTCTATCTAAGATTTGATGTGGATGATGATAATGTGAAGTATGACTCTTGGCAAAGTAATACGGTATTTAGTATCGATGCTCCTACGGTGGCTAGGTTTTTTAGAAGGATAAAAGTAAATAAAAGCCCTGGACCAGATAATATTAGTGGTAAGGTGTAGAGAGCGTGTAGTGTACAGTTAAGTGGTATATTTACACAGATTTTTAACATTTCTGTTAAAACGCAAACTGTCCCACTAATCTGGAAACATGCCATAATTGTTCCTTTGGCGAAGTGTAGGAGTCCAAAGGTTTTAAATGATTTTAGACCGGTATAGCCCTCACCTCCCTTGTGATCAGAGCCGGACAGTAACGGAGTACATTTACTTGAGTACAGTACTTAAGTACAATTTTGAAGGATCTGTACTTTACTTGAGTATCATTTTTGGGGAGTACTCATGACTTTACTCAAGTACATTTGAGAGGCAAATATTGTACTCTTTACTCCAATACATTTCTATCCATAAACGTGAGTACCCGAGTAAAAAAAAAAAAAAAATCTCGGAAACCCTCAATTTGTTGTTTCCCTCTCAAACGTGATTGGATTGTGCAGGCGCCACTGATTGGGACAGCCTATCAGCAATCACCTTCAGCTTTCCACCAAAGTCAACTCCATGGTCAGATTTTATATTACACATTAATGTAAGCCAAGCATTTGGTTTGATGTTCTTGAGTATGTGGTGTGTTTAACACAGTCAGGTTCAAATGTGGCAGTGGCGTACCCACGAGGGATTTCTGATTTCTTAAAAAAAAAACTTCAGGAGGCAAAATATTTTACTGATTGTGTGAATTACACTGCACAAACCAAAAATAGGCTACTACCCAGCGAATGAAGAAGGGTTGGCGCTCAGTCTCCACAGTACATAAAATATTAATTTTGTTTTATTTTATTTTTCGGGTTTGCATTTATGAGGAAAAAACTATGTTATGGACGTGTTCTCCGTTACGGACGTGAGCGTTCTGAAAGCGGCATAAAAAATGCTTTAAAACTTTCACAGAGACATCAAACAGAAAACACAAAACCTTTCTTTAACCTGAATTTCGTTTTGCATTAATTGTATCTTAATTTTAATCAATGTTTCATCAACCAATTGCCTGGGTTTAATAAATAAGAAGTAAATAGCAGACGATAGATAAGAAATGGAGGCGCCGGCACGTGAACTGGATCTCGTCTCATAAATGAACCGAAACTCCGTGTATAAGGTAGCCTACTTGCCTCTCACAGACATGTCTACTTTTAAACAGAAAAATTCAAAACGAAAGAAAACAGACTACAGACTGTTCTCTGCTTATGTAATCCGAATGAAATGTGCATTTCTCTCTGGCGCGTCCACTACTGAAGATCGCGAGTCAGCATCGTCAACTTCATCTAGCCGACACTGACAAAGAAAACACTTGTTTATTAACAAGTGTTTATTAATAAACAATTAAAATATCTCCTTGCTATATTTTACATATTCATAATCATTCCTTTTGCCGGTTCTTTGTGACAGCTTTTAGGTGCTTTATTGGCAGCGCCACCCTTACATGTGGTGTGTGTGTGTGTGTTGTCCCCGCATTTAAAGATGGGACCCCCCAAAATTTTAATTAAATTAAATAAAGCAACATGGTAGATGAAAATGACTTGATTTTACTTTCAATTCCTTTTACATTCTCCAAGGTATTAACATTAACATTTTTCATAACTCCATGTAGGACGTTTCTGTGCATAAATGTAAGCACTGTGGCAGTAGATTAGTAATGCAATATTTAGAAAATTTACTCTTGTACTCTTGATACTCAAGTACTTTTAAAAACAAGTACTTTAGTACTTTTACTTAAGTAGACATCTGAATGTAGTACTTTTACTTGTACTTGAGTAAAATTTAGCAAGGGGTATCTGTACTTTTACTCAAGTAACAAAGCTCTGTACTCTGTCCGCCTCTGCTTGTGATAAAAACATTTGAGAAAATTATGAGAATAGAGATACTGAAGCATGTCGAAGATAATTTAGATCCTCTCCAGTTTGCGTACAGAGTAGGGAGGGGTGTTGAGGAAGCCATATCTTGTACACTTAGTAGCTCAACATCTGGAGACCCCAAAAACAAGGACACGGCTAGCTTTTATTGATTGCTCATCCGCATTTAATACAATTAAGCCACATTTGTTAGCCGAAAAACTAGTCAGATTATTTAACCTTGATCTTAACCTAGTAGGATGGATTTTAAATTTCTTATCGAACAGAACCCAGTGTGTGAGAGTCAATGGTTTGCTTTCTTCCAAGTTATGTTCTTCTATTGGTTCGCCTCAGGGGTGTGTTCTTTCCCCTTTGCTTTTTATTTTGTATACTAATGATTGTTAGCCTAGAAATCTAGACGCACCCTAGCGGCAGCAAAAATTATTTTGCCGCAAAGTGTGGTCTAGCAACTCTCCATAGACGGTTTAGCTGGAAAACCCCAAACCTTGCCGGGCCAATCACATCGTGTATAGAGTTGGCGGGCGGGCTTAACATAATGACGACATAGTTGCGACGGTTCACCGCTACATGAAAACAAAGAATGGCTGCTGCTGGTGAACAGCTATCTTTCGATTCGGCTTTGTCCATGACTTTGAATGATTTGAAGTTAAGCTTTTCTTTGAAACAAGAACAAAGAACGGCACTTAAGTCATTTTTAAATAAACAAGATGTGTTCGGAGTTTTGCCGACCGGATACGGTAAAAGTTTGATATATCAACTAGCTCCGCTGGTTGGAAAACGCATGGGACTTAGCCACAATCCGCTTGTGATTGTTGTCTCACCGTTGATAGCACTTATGGAGGACCAGGTAAAGGAGGCTACAAAATTTGGTCTCAAGGCCATGCAACTTGGAAAAGGCAACCAGGAGGACATTCGAAGCGGCCGGTGCCAGTTGGTTTACGGGAGTCCTGAGTCCTGGCTTCTTAACAAGGAGTGGCGAGATATGTTGGCCACCAAGGTCTACCAAGACAACATTTTGGGAATTGTGGTGGATGAGGCTCATCTCACGTACAAATGGTAAGTATGTTTTAGCGATAAAGGAGATATTCAACAAGTTATCTTAAGTGAATGATGATGATTGTAGCCTAGCCTTTGCTACCACCAAAGCTACAACTAACGTTAACTAAATTATTCTGATGTTAAATATTTTACTTAGTTTCAATCCTGGAAAATTTGTCTTGGACCAAATGACAACACTCACACAAATAAGTACATAGTATACAATAATTTTAACAACATTACAATAATAATAAAAACTGGCAGTACACTACATACATTTTTAAAAACTCTATTAAAATGTTTGTCCGCAATAGCCACAAAACAGCTTTTATAATGATTACATTTTTACATAAAAACCCTGAATCATTTGTCTGAGGATAACTAATTAAAATTCATAAAATGTGTGTATCATCAGAGACAATTAATTTATCTTGCTTTAAAATAGATGCATCGTACATCTCTTGTATGGTCAGTTTTTCATTCTACCCTATAATTTATATAGTTATTGTTGATATAATACAGCATTAACATCACCGAACAATTAACTAATGGATAACCTAAACTTTTATTTTTGTCTTGTGCTATTTCTGTAGTGATTTTCTCATATATTTAATTTTTTTAAACTTAAATGTATGCTTGTATGTCAACCAGGGGAAAGGCTGCTAGAGGAGACAAGGCCTTCAGAGAGAGTTTTGCCAGGCTAGGAGAACTGCGATCCATCGTCAAACAGGGTTAGTATTGAAGTTGTGAAACACTTGCCCATGATCCGGTCTTCAGCCTATTATAAAAAAGAATATTAAGGCTTATATTTGAAGTATTATATGTGCCTGGTGCAATAGCCACTGAAGAATTTTTATCAGTATGACCCCTCACCTCGGGAAAGCATCCAGCTTGTTTATCTATCGTTCTCTGATAAACACTTGCAACCATGCTGAAATTAACAACATTCATCCCTGATAATAGATGAGATTGATGCACCAAGACCAATTATTATCTAGTGACTGTTATTAATTAAAAATTATTTTTTTGCCTTACTGAGAGCTTATCAAAACAAAAATATATGTAATGACAATGTATTGTAATTCTTAATGCACTTGCATTTGTTTTTCAGGTACATCTATTATGGCCTTGACAGCTACAGCGAACCTGGATTCCCGAGCCATTATCAAGAGACAGTTGCAATTGGAGAATGCCACTCACGTCACCATCAGCCCTAACAGAAAAAATATTAGGCTTGGACTGACTACAGTGTCTTCCGATAATATGGACTGTCTGAAGTGGGTTGTGAGGAAACTGAAAGAAAATGGCCCGAGAATGTCACCAGTAATCATCTACTGCCGCACACTGACGACCTGCGGAAAGGTGTTCTGTCACCTTAAAGAGGAACTTGGTGAGGACTGCTGGGTAGAAAGGGATCCAGAACAGAGGCTAGAAAACATCTCGGTTACGGATGTAACCCTCGTTCCCTGAGTAGGGAACGGAGACGTTACGTCGGATGACGGAGAATGGGGGTTTCGCCAGAAAGCCAATCCTCTTCGAGTATTAAAAAACGAGCCAATGGCAAAGAAATGCCATGGGTCTGCGGAATTTGCATAATGTATCTCCGCCTCACTGCGTGAGTATTTAAGGAGAAACACCTGCAACAGCAGATCATGTCTTCGCTGAGGAGCCGAGACTGAACTCAGGCGTCTACCCAGCGGTACAGCGGAAGTGGCACGGAGACGTAACGTCTCCGTTCCCTACTCAGGGAACGAGGGTTACATCCGTAACCGAGACGTTCCCTTTCGTAGTCACTCCGAGTTACGTCGGATGACGGAGAATGGGGGTCCCCGTGTAATCACGCCACCTTCACAGCTGTCTTCCAGTGCCCTGCGAAGTCTGACCTCCCTGTCGTGATATAGGCACGGACGAAGGAGTCCTACTAACACAGGAATACCAAGGTACACTGGGAAGCATATCTCGGGGGAGATATGCCGCAGCATGCCTACCCATAGGGAGGACTTAAGAATACACATATGGCCCAAGGGGGCTACATATGGAGGAACACTGGAGTGACCAGCCCGTAGGGTGGCATCTACTTTCAACTCCAGGAGTGGCAGGTGACATGCCGAGGGAAAGACACATGCTCAAAGAGGCTTACAGTGGAAAATACACATGTGGGGGTTACTCAGAGGAGGAACCATGCACACGGAGGCACCTAGCCGACGCACAGGCAATAGACACTGGCGCCAGCGTCAACAGTGCTGGAGGAACTCAGGGCTTCAGAGGGGAAGGCTCATCTGAGGAAATATCGCACGTATCCAGTCCGTGGAGTGGAATGGCGAGCAAGCGAGACACTTAACAGCTCCCATGTTAGCTTGAAAAAGACAGTACATGGGCGGAGACTGGCTCCACTCGGAGATTGTAGAATCTGGCGAATGTGTTAGGTGTCGCCCAGCCTGCAGCTCTGCAGATGTCTGTTAGCGAGGCGCCACGCGCTAAAGCCCAAGAGGACGCCACACTCCGGGTGGAGTGGGCGGTCACACCAAGGGGGCATGGTCGACCTTGCTGCTGGTATGCCAAAGCAATGGCGTCCACTATCCAGTGAGACAACCTTTGTTTGGAGAGAGCCTTTCCCTTCAGCTTCCCACCATAACAGACAAAGAGCTGGTCTGAGGTCCTGAAACACTGCGTCCTGTCTACGTAAGCACGGAGTGCGCGTACTGGACAGAGCAGTGCCAAGGCTGGGTCTGCCTCCTCCCGGGGCAGCGCTTGCAGGTTCACCACCTGGTCCCGGAAGGGAGTGGTGGGAACCTTGGGCACATATCCGGGCCGGGGTCTCAGGATCACGTGAGAGAGGCCGGGCCCGAACTCCAGGCACGCTTCGTCAATGGAGAATGCGTGCAGGTCCCCTACCCTCTTGATGGAGGCCAGTGCAACCAGGAGCGCTGTCTTCATTGACAGGATCTTAAGCTCAGCTGATTGCAGAGGCTCAAAGGGAGCCCTCTGCAGGGCACTTAAGACCACTGAGAGGTCCCAAGAGGGAACGAGAGGAGGGCGAGGAGGATTCAGTCTCCTCGCTCCTCTCAGGAACCTGAGGATCAGGTCGTGCTTTCCAAGAGACTTACCTTCAACTGCTTCGTGATATGCGGCGATAGCGGCCACATACACCTTCAGGGTGGAGGGAGACAGCCTTCGCTCCAACCCGTCTTGCAGGAAGGAAAGCACAACGCTGATCGAGCATCTCCTGGGGTCTTCTCGGCGAGAAGAGCACCAGTTAACGAAGAGGTTCCACTTCAACGCATAGACATGTCTCGTGGACGATGCTCTAGCGGAAGTGATGGTAGCCGCCACCGCTGGTGGCAGGGTACTCAAACCTGCCTCGTCCCGTCCAGGAGCCACACGTGGAGTCTCCAAAGATCGGGACGAGGGTGCCATAGGGTGCCCCGTCTCTGAGAAAGGAGGTCCTTCCTCAGAGGAATTGGCCAAGGAGGTGCTGTCGCGAGGAGTACCAGTTCGGAGAACCAGGTCTTGGTGGGCCAGTATGGGGCGACCAATATGACCTGCTCCTCGTCCTCCTTGATCTTGCACAGAGTACGTGCGAGAAGGCTCACTGGGGGAAACGCATACTTGCGTAGGCCCTGCGGCCAGCTGTGCGCCAGTGCATCCGTGCCGAGCGTGCCCTCGGTCAGGGAGTAATACAGGGCGCAATGGGATGAGTCGTGGGAGGCAAACAGATCTATCTGTGCGTCCCCGAACTGGTCCCATATCAGCTGGACCGACTGGGGATGGAGTCTCCATTCGCCAGAGGTTGGCCGGAGCCGTGACAGCTCGTCGGCTGCAAGGTTCCGCACTCCTGGAATGTAAATAGCACGAAGGGACCTCAGGTGCTTCTGACTCCATAAGAGGAGGTGGCGTGCGAGTTGCGACATACGGCGAGAGCGTAGACCACCCTGACGGTTGATGCGGTATTGTCCGAGCGGACAAGTACGTGTTGACCCAGGAGCAACGCGTGGAAGCGGTGCAGGGCAAGGCGTACTGCCAGCAACTCGAGGCAATTGACATGCATGAGGCGCTGGGGTCCTGTCCAGGAGCCCGCGGCTGCATGTCCATTGCACATGGCGCCCCAGCCCGTGGCAGAGGCATCTGTGGAGACGACAACATGCCTGGAAACTCGTTCTAGGGGAACTCCGGCCCGTAGAAAGCTGAGGTTCCGCCACGGGGTGAAGGTCTGACGGCAGGTCGGAGTTATTGGAACTCTGAGCGTACCGCGATGCCATGCCCACCTCGGGACCCGATCGCGAAGCCACAGCTGAAGCGGTCTCATATGAAGCAATCCGAGTGGCGTTGCCGCGGCTGCGGACGCCATATGCCCCACGAGCCTCTGAAAAAGTTTCAGTGGGACCGCACTCTTGCCCTCGAACTGTCGAAGACAAATCAGCAGTGAGTGTGCTCGCTCGCTCGTAAGCTGCGCGGACATGGCGACCGAGTCTATCTCCATACCGAGAAAAGAGATCCTCTGCACGGGGCAAAGTTTGCTCTTCTCCCAGTTGACCCGAAGGCCCAGAAGGGCTAGGTGCCGGAGCACAAGGTCTCTGTGTTCGCAAACCTGATCTCGAGAGTGAGCTAATATTAGCCAGTCGTCGAGATAATTCAGGATGCGAACCCCGTGTTCGCGTAGGGGAACAAGGGCTGCCTCGACGACCTTCGTAAAGACGCGAGGAGACAGAGCCAACCCGAATGGGAGAACCGCGTACTGGTATGCCTGCCCCTCGAAAGCAAACCGAAGAAACGGTCTGTGTCGAGGTAAAATGGAGACATGAAAGTAGGCGTCCTTCAGGTCTATCGCTGCAAACCAATCCTGTGGCCGCACGCATTCGAAAATGCGTTTGGCCGTGAGCATCTTGAACAGCAGCCTGTGAAGGGAGCGGTTCAGGACGCGCAAGTCCAGGATTGGCCGTAACCCACCGGTTTTCTTGGGGACAATGAAGTAGGGGCTGTAGAACCCTGACCTCATCTCGGCTGGAGGGACAGCCTCGATTGCACCCTTCGCCAGCAGGGTAGCAACCTCCGCTCTCATGATCGGGGCATTGCCACCGACCATAGTAAAGCGGACTCCCCTGAAGCGGGGAGGAGACCGTGCGAACTGAATCGCATAGCCGAGCCTGATAGTTCGGGCGACCCAACGGGACAGATTGGGGAGCTCTAACCAAGCCCCCAAAAACTGATCCAGCGGAATCATCCGAGCCACAGGCGTCCCCCCGGAGGGGCAGCGAGGCGGAGTGACCGGCACAGGCAAGGGTGGCATAGCGGCCCTGAGCGTGTGCACAGCCAAGCTCCGCGCCCTGACAGAGGAGACCAGGGAAGGACCAGCGTTCCACGGGGGTCTGCTCTGCCAGGGGTCTGGCGATAGAGGGGGATGAGAGTGGTGTGGTCCGGGGACGGCACGCACTGTCATCCTCGCCCTCAGAGACAGAGGAGGACAAGAGTGGCGAGGCACGGGGGCGTCGCGCACTGTCATCCGGCTCTGTGTGCTCAGTGATGGACATTTCGGTTCTTTCTTTAACCCTCTGGGGACCAGAAACGCGCCGGCGCGTTTTGCTCGTTTTTTTTCACATAGCAGAAAAATAGACTTAAAGTACTACCATCATTTCTGTTCATATAGAGTTAAGAAATATGAGAAAATAATCTGTTAAATGTCTACTTTTTTATGTGCCCACATACAATCGAAATAAAATATTGTGCTTTTGTAAAATAAAGAAAATAAACAGGGTGTGCGTTCTGCCTCTCGGTCACCGTGAACTTTTTTTCTGGAGCACGTCTCTAATCTTCAACACAACTCAGCTAATACTATTCACCCAGCCATAAGCAATATATCTTTTAAATCATTTGAGTTTGTACTTTTAAATGATCCGATTCAAAACTAAAATTATTATTCTCCGTTTATGTCATCTATATAAAAAGAGAGACGTGTCAGCACATCTCATTATCGTTCTCTCAGCTGATTATCTGTGGTAATGTGACACGCCTACGGAGAGCACGCGCTATTCAAACGCAAATATGTGAAGCAACACATTGAGACGCGTTAACGCCCATGAACTCTGAAAACACACATTATTTTTTAGTCAGATTAATCTACTGTCGTCTTGCGCGGCTATATGTGGAACAATCCTGGGACATTTACCACTGGGTTATTTTCACTTCGAGGATGAACAGATTCAGCTGAGAAGTAAGTGTTTTTTGCAAGTGCTTTGTTCTAATCGCGATATAGAATAACGTAGTGTCTGTAAACGGAAAAATAGCATACTGTTAAATGTGAATCATGTTTGTGTCACACAGTTTGTGTGTGTGTGTGTGTGAATGAATGAATAAACGCACAGATACGCACTGTTACAGACTAAATAACAGACAACATTTCGTTGACTCGTTTTGGATAAAGTTTTTACTCTAAAATAGACATCAAATAAGCTTTTTTAGGAGTTTCTGCTCATATGTTAAATATATAGTATGTTTTGTCAATAAACTAATCAACTAAGATGTTATAGTGTTTGTTCAAGCTATATCAAAATAATGAATCCTCAACTTTGAAATATGTATGATCAAACTAAGACATTTATGGAGAAAGACAATTTTCTTTTCAAGATGTTTCCAACTCTAACTTTGAACTGAAATAAAACCATGTCTATATGGTGAAGGGTGTGTGATAGAAGTGTCCAGACGTATGCACCCTGTATTTTCCTTATAATATCCAAACAATCTAAAAGCCATTCTTTTTTAAATCTCCTCATTCTTTGTGCAAGGCTCCTGTAATGATATGGCCTGATAGCACCTAATAGGGCCATTATGGGAGGGTCTTTGTCTTTCTCAGGTGTGGAATGCCATACATATTAATGAGAGATCAAGCCTCCTGCATAAAGCTTTCTCAAACAAAACACGTCATTAAAAATGTAAAAGACTTTATTGACTTATCTGAATGAGTAGTCAGGATGATTCTCACATAGTTTTGGAGCAAATATTCTAGGCTATGTGATACAATTTTCAAAAGTCTTGTGAAGAAATAATCAATATGTGTTTTGTGGTCTTATTTCAGCAACTTTCATTTTTATTTTTTTCAATAACCACGCATAAACATTATTCTATTAAAAATACAAACATGTACATACATGTTGCTCAGATCTCATGGTAGCCAAGTTTGTGCTATATAGAGTGAATTTACACCTTTGCCATTAACATGTTTATAAATAACTGAAAAAAGCACAAATGTCAGTGCATGTCAAAACATCCCAAGGGCCCCAAAAACACTCTGGTCCCCAGAGGGTTAACCACATTAGGGTGCTGCCCACCCGTGGGTGAGCAGCGGGGAGTGGAGAACAAAAGATTCTCCCCCGGCCCTCCACCGGGGGAAGGAGGGGGCCTGCAACCGCCTCCTGTGAAAAAACCGACACCATCACTGAGCAGCCCGTCTCAGGAGCGCCGCTTGGCCTGGCGTTTAGCGGGGCGCGGGGCCTGAGGGGGCTGGGACGCCTTCCTGCGGCTTCCTCCACGACGCGGCCCGGGTGAAGGCTGCTGCTGGGGCCGTGCGGGAGGGGCGGGAGCCGCGGGAGGGCGCCCTCGGCGGCGAGCAGGCTGAGGCGTCTGTGCCGACGGCTGGGTGGAGGCAGCAGCTGGCCGTCGGGGCAGAATGTGTTTTATCGCCTCAGACTGCTTCTGTGCGGTCGAAAACTGCTGGGCGAAGTCTTCAACCGCTCCGCCGAAGAGGCCGGCCTGGGATATGGGAGCATCGAGCAGACGAGTCCGCTCAACGTCCCGCATATCGGCCAGGTTCAGCCATAGGTGACGCTCCTGGACCACATTAGTGGCCATCACCTGACCCAGGGAGCGTGAGGCCACTTTCGTCGCCCGGAGAGCGAGGTCAGTGGCGGCACGCAGTTCGTCGAACGTCCCTGGGTCAGTCCTGCCCTCGTGCATGTTACTGAGCAGCTGGGCCTGGTAGACCTGCAAGGTGCTCATCGCATGCAGGGCAGCAGCCGCCTGTCCTGCAGCTCTGTGAGACCTCGCCACCATAGATGACGAGAATCTACAGGCCTTGGACGGGTGCTTAGGATTGCCACGAGAGGAGGCGCTCTGAGGACACAGTTGCATCGCAACAGAGCGCTCCACCGGGGGAATCCCAGTGTACCCATGGGCAGCTGCGCCATCGAGGGGAGGAAAGGCGGAGAAAGCTGACGAGCGTTCACGGGAGGTCAAAGGAGCCTTCCATGATCTCGACAGCTCCTCATGCAGCTCCGGGAAGAAAGGAATTGGGGTTGGCTGAGGCCGTGAGGCGGCAGCCGCACCCAAAAACCAATCGTCCAGCCGCGAGCGCTCGGGGCAGGGCGGAAGGTTCCACTCTAGCCCGATGCTCACGGCTGCCCGGGACAGCATGGCTGTCATCTCGGGATCCGACACGGGCAACGCTGGGACTCCCGAAGGAGGCAACGCAGCCGCATCCTCACTTCCCGAAGACTCGAGCCCACCTTGTGATGCCGCGATCGACATCGTGTCATCCTCTGGAGCGCCGAATGAAACACGCGGGGCTTCCGAAGAAGGACCCGCCTGAGTCACCGCGGCACTCGCGGGTTGCAACACAGCGGAGGGGGGCGTGGTCCGAGGACGCATCGTCGGATTGCTCCACACCGTCACCCTCAGATCACCCTGTCCCCCAGCCGAACTACCACCTCTCGTGGAGGAAGCAGAACGGGTGGTGGACGCGGGGACTCTCACTGAAAGATCATTGAGTCTTAATCTTAGTGTTGCGATGGCCATGTTCCCACAGAAGGAACATGAGTCATCCACGAGCGCTGCTTTAGCGTGTTCAAAGCCCAGACACACAAAGCAGCGCTCGTGCCCATCAGAAGATGACAGACAACGACCGCAACCAGAAGAACACGGGCGAGACATCTTTAAAAAGACGTGCCACGTGCAGCTCTTTTAGGAGAGGAAAAACTCTGCAATGCTGAGGCGACCAGGGAGAAAACACAAAGTCAGGCAGACCACTGCACAGATCGCAGGCAATGTGAAGACTCGCTGGATACCGCCGTCACACCAACACTGGAGAGTTCGCTCGTCTCGAAGAGGTGAGTCACTTGTAAACTCAGTTGTGGCTGTGGAGTGAAGAGGTTCTCTTGGCTCCGAAGCGAAAACATGATCTGCTGTTGCAGGTGTTTCTCCTTAAATACTCACGCAGTGAGGCGGAGATACATTATGCAAATTCCGCAGACCCATGGCATTTCTTTGCCATTGGCTCGTTTTTTAATACTCGAAGAGGATTGGCTTTCTGGCGAAACCCCCATTCTCCGTCATCCGACGTAACTCGGAGTGACTACGAAAGGGAACTTAATTATCGGTATGTTTCATAGCCAAACACTTCACCATCACAAGAGTAGAGTACTCGCTTCATTAGATGGCGATGGTGCATGCAGAGTGGTTGTAGCCACCACAGCTCTCGGAATGGGCCTGAACTTTCCCAACATATCCCATGTCATAATGTATGGCTCACCTGAGGATGTGGAGACCATTGTACAGGAGGTTGGCAGGGCTGGGCGAGATGGGTCTCCATCACATGCCATTATTTACAGTGTAAGGCAACAAAAAAGATTGGATGAGGGGGTAAAAACACTGTTAAAAAAGGGGACCACTAGCTGCATTAGGAAGGCGTTATACTCGCACTTTGAGCATCACACTGAAAGTGTTCTACCAGGACATTTGTGCTGCTCATACTGCCACTCAGTTTGTTCGTGCAGCTCTGCAGGTTGTGACTTTGCAATACCTGAATACGAACTGACTCAAGACGTTCATCCCACAGTCAAAAGCAGGGAAGTTACAGAGGAACAAAAAGAGCTGATTAGAGACATTTTGTACAGGTACAAGCTCAGCTTAGTCCAGAACATACATCTGTACACTAACAGCACGGATTGCACTGGTTTTAGTAATGAGTTGATTGATTGTGTACTCGAGAACAGTGCAGAAATATTTGATCTACAGTTCATAATGGACAACCTACCCGTGTTTAGCAAAAGGCACGGTCAGAAAATTCTCAGTGTATTTTTTGATATCTTTGGAGATTTTGAATACAGTGATGTTGATCTGCCCGCGGAGGACATTGTGGAGCCTGACCAAGATTACAAGGGTTTCTTTGATGATGACTCTGAGCCAGACACCCTATCTATATGTAGCAGCATTGAATCTGGATTAACACTTCTGAGGAGTTCAGACTGATGCTTAAAAGTTATATTGAAACATTTGTATATAGTTGTACGTAAGACCACCAAACTGTTTTTGTAAGTACTGCCTGTATGCTCTTCAAACTTATGTCATATGACTGCATACAAATAAAGTTTGAGTGATATATTTGCAGTTATTGTCAAAATCTTTATTTTACATTTACATACAACAGGAAAAAAAGGAAGGCAAATTCAAATAAACAATTAGAAAATCTGGTTTAAGCAATGATTTTTACATGTACATTTTTGTGCAATTAAAGTAGATGTAAATACTCACTACATTGTTACATGTCTGTATACAAGCTTAACAGAGAACATCAAAAAAAGTCATTAACTTTCAGATTTATCCACTACATTTTAACTTTAATCCAATATTAAAATTCTTTGGAACAAATAGTTTATTTTGAAAATGTTCCTTGCCAAACAATTGAAGGATATGCAACTATACATTATTAACAATGGATCAATAGACTACATAGGAAAACTCAAATGTGTTTTTGATTTACTTTTTGAGTTTTCTCCACTCTGTAATTTTGAGCCTCATCCACTGCCACATTTCTTTGTATTTGATTTTGCGCAGTAGGTTCTTGTCAAAATTAGGGTAGGCCCGAAATTCTCTGCCAGGTATTTCTGTAAACAGTTGACCAGCCATGAAAACATCAGTCAGAGTCAAAACATCCTGAGTCTGCTGCTCGGCACGATGAGAGCCAGTTGGCTTGGTGACACCCAATTCGCCATCCATCTTATCCATCATTTCCTTCAAAACACCAATGGACTTGCTGACCCGGCTTGCTGAATTTTCAGAAAGGTTTGGACCCAGACCCTTCAGGAAAGACTTTAGAAAATTGTTCAGGTGTTCCAAAAGAAGGTCTAGGGGGATGTTGTTCCCATTCCCTCCCTTGCTGTTCCAAAACCTGTTCCAGATCACGCTATGCGACAACCGAGGGGTGAGACACGCATTCACCTGCACTGTCATGAGTAAAGTACTGTAAGCATAGTGGCTGTGCCCATAGGCTTTGTAATACAGCATGGCAACTTTGTACAGCCTCAT
Source organism: Rhinichthys klamathensis goyatoka (assembly GCF_029890125.1). Classification (NCBI taxonomy): domain Eukaryota; kingdom Metazoa; phylum Chordata; class Actinopteri; order Cypriniformes; family Leuciscidae; genus Rhinichthys; species Rhinichthys klamathensis. Next base: position 135,070 of record NW_026607055.1, on the reverse strand, counting down.
GAGTCTCTCTCCATCACCCTCTTTTACTGCATCAAGCATGTCCAAAATCAAAAAGCTAAAGCTTAGCCTTGAAACAGTGTGTTCGTGTTTGTGGTCTCGTTTGCTCAGAGATGTATTCTCAGGCAACGTTTCAGAAGGAACATCCAAGTTGTGCTTTGTTTTCTCGTGGTTGTCTCTGGCTTTGAGATATGCGTATACCTGTTGACAGCCCAGTGCTCGACAAGGGTAGTGCTTTGTCTGTGTCGATGTCACAGTAGCTTTGCAGAGACCAGTCATGGCCTCTACCACATCCCCCAGCATGATGAACTTTTCCACCACCTCAGCAGATTTTGCATGCAACCATTTCCGCCTTATGTCGGGTGATCCAGATGAAATTTCCTCTGGAACAAACATTTCTGGTATTTCTACGTCACATGAAAGAAAACAAACAAAAAAACAATCAAGCATTAGAATCTTCCCTCATCCCCACACACTTTTATTTGAAAGCATTGTTGTCCCATGTGATAACACCCTGTTTACCTGCCACATCCTGTAACCCAAAGTGCTCCATTGCTGCAGTCAGAAGCAACGCAGTTGTGTCTGTGATGAAAAAATGTTTGTATGCGTTGTAGGCACTGTGGGGCCCCTGTTTCGCATTGTTGCACCTGTGACACATACATACGTAAGTAAATAGTTGATACACACTTATCTATGCAACACTACAAATCTCAGTTTTAACATATGAGGGTGTCTGTATACATGGACGCGCACACACACACACACACACAGACATAAATGTGTCAGTCATCTCTCACCGCAACTTTCATGTTTCAAACGCTCAAACACCACATAATGTTGGAGAGTTAGTAAAAAAAAAAATATTGTAAACCTTGTAAAGCCATACCATACTGGTAAATTACCAGAACCACTGCCCAGGGAAAGACTTTGCATGATGGCCCATCCCGGCCCATCCCATCCCATCCCACCACAAAGAACATAAATTCATGGTGTATTCGGAAAAATGTACCGGATGACTGGAGTTTTTGTCAGCAAAACTGCAGAGAACATTGTAAACAATTTTGATAACATTAGGTACTAAGGTTGAAATGATTTCTGCTGTCCAACGTGGCAAATGGTTCATTCACAGATAAAAATGTCTTGAATTCATAGTCAATGAAGCAGCTGTACCTCAACTTTGTCATGTTGGCGCACAGTGTCCCATGGTCCTTTGCAGATTTCGCACTGAAGAAAACTTTAAAGTGGATCTAAGTTATTAAAAACAAGTAAAGACAACAGTAAGAAGAAACGCATGGATTAGTGACCCTTCAAAACAGCAAGGTACACTGCAGCATAAAATTGTTCAATTACGAATACTGTATAAAATAAAACAACTGACTTAATATAACAGTTAAAGCATACATGTTTCATGTTAAATTGTGACAGATTACTTACTCCAAATAGCACCCTAATGGCATGCCAGTCCTCAAACATGAACTCCATGCCATCTAACCTCTCCTCTACGTTGCTACCATCAGCATAGGCCCACTGTAGATTTCTGCTATTCGCTTCAGAGAGCCTGTCACCTCCCACTAAAATCGTTGACAGTCCATCAGGTCCTTTTGGTACATACCTACAATGCAGACAGAGTTACATGTTTTTATAACCACTACTCGCAGTCATTAGACCAAGTAATTGTGTGACCCTAATTCATGCTTACGTTTTCTGAAAGTGTTGAAGTACTTCTGCCAAGTCTGCGGTTTTGTTTTCGTCTTTAAAAAGCAATCCTAATGGGTACTGTAAATGGAAAGTCACAATTCGTTTGAGTACACTGACATTGGTCAGTACAGGTGTAAATGTAAGTGACGCAAGACCACTTTGGAGAATGGCTTGAATACAGAGAGATAACTGGTCAAGATTCGACTAGTAAGGACAATGTATTCCCTTCGCATTTGCATTTGTTGACCCTCTCCAGGAAGGGACAAATTCAGGTCGTAATGCAGAAGATTTCCAAGTGGTTTGTCATTAGTCAGGTGATATATTGGGATCCGGTCTTGGACTGCAACATGGTTTACCCAGTGTATTGACTGGTTGCTGCGTAGGGTGGACTGGTGGTGTGCGTGCATGTAGAAATCCAAATTGTCAAAAATTATGGAATATGTATGTGGTGGAGTTGGCCATGCCCCGGTCAATGCATCGGATGTGATCCTCACATCGTCATTTCCAGAGTCCTGGTCCACGACACTGCTTTCAACTACCTCTGATGTGATCCTCACCTCTTCATCTGGTGTAGCCTGGGCCATGGCACTGCTTTCAGCCACCTCCTCTGTTGTCATTCATTAAAGACACATAGATAAGTCAACAGTACCCCATACATGTCATGTAGATGAAATGTAGGTGTGTGTTAATTCTCACCTGATAATTGAAGATCTTCCATGCTACGGAAGACATCACTGAGTAACAGCTCAGACTCACTTCCGGGGTCTATGGAGGTTTTGTCCAGTCCTTGATTGTCAGACTGACATCCAGCTTCCAGAGTTAGGAATTCTTCATTTTGCCTCTTTAGTAACCATAGACCAGATCCACATTTGAGAGACAATTCCTTCTGCTTTCCAATGGCGTTTTTGTGCACCGTTGAAATGGCAAATTTGCTGAGCCTTTCAAAAACTGCCTTCTTGGCACCGCCATATTGAAGAATGCAGTTTATGTAGTGAGCGAACGCTGACAGACGGGTTTCTCTACCTCTCAGTGCAATCGCAGCAGCTGTACAGGTGACAGGACGAGAATGGTTTGTGATGGTTGAAAAGACAGAAAAAATGAGTGGAGAGAGACGCTGGAGGTCTGACTCAAGGCTGCTAATTGAGAAAGTTTTCATATCTTCTGGTGAAGACCTCCACAACATGAAATTCTGGTTGGGGTCGCAAAGTGTTTTGCATTCCCTTACAATGACTGTAAGGATGATAACCTTCACTTCCTCTAGAAGCTCCTCGTGCTTGATGATTAATTTGGCCAACGCTTTCCATTTTTTGTTTTTTATGTGTTTCACCATCAAAGCATCCTCAGCCTCGCACACCTTTTCATTAGGACTTTTGACGATGACCTGAAAAAAGTCAAAGAAGTTTGAATGAGAAAATTATTTATTGTGGTAATAAAAATAAATATAGAGCAATGCAGTTGACAGCTACATTGACAGCTACATTGACAGCTATGTTGACAAGTTTGTTAATAGGTCAACGGCGTTTTGAGTAGCTTTGCAGAATTTTCATTACTTATTAATTTTAATCAAGACCAAGCAACATCTGTACTGCGAATGGACTACAAAGTTTGCGAACCCTGGATATATTAATCTGATACATGGAGACACATGGACATCAACAGCTTTGATTAGAGGGTATGAAATCAGGGCTAGTACTAAACTACAATAAATAACTGATGTTGCTACCATAGTAACTGGTGAACAATATATCTTTAATTAAAATCAGGCTCATCTGTTAAGTTACTGGATGTTAAAGCATATGTAGCAATACAACTAACATACCTTGGTGATGCTGCGTCGAATATTAGCTCTTCCAGGACTTGAAGGTTTATGGCAGAACTTTTTCAAGGCCCTGGGTGTCTTTGACGGAGTAGGTTCACGGTCTCTTTTATCTGAACGACCTGTCATGATTTGTACTGCGGAGGCTTCCTTGTTCTTTTCTTCCTCAACCCATCTCCAGTACACCGGCAAGTCACGTTCAAGTCTTGATAAAAGGGTGAGACACCGCTTACAAATCCTGTTCGATTTTTCAGATGATTTAATTACCGCCACTCCAACATGCAGTAATCTCTCGGCAATACTTAACTTTGTTCGTTTCTCGAAGATACACGATGAATGTGCAAGCACGCCCGCAATTCTCATATTTTTTTCGCAAAAACGGCAACAGTCATTGTGCTCCATTACCATAACTTTGGTAGTTTATATGAATCTCTCCATCTAAATTTTTCACAACACACCATACCCGAAACACTCCCCCATCGACTGATTTCCGTCGCTCTGACTACGTCACCTTCTTCGTTGCTTTGGTTGGTTGTAGCGCTATCCAATTGCGTGCAGAGAGAATTTGAAAGACAACCGTTTATCCCGCCCCTCGGATTGAGCCCTGTCAATGAAGAGTTTCCAGACCTAACATCCTGATGTAGGTCTGGCATGCCAGGCTAAATGATTGTAGGAGTACATTTGACAATAGGTATATGTTAAAGTTTGCAGATGATACTGTGATTGTGAGTCTCCTTGCAAATGAGGAGACATCTCATGGTCCAGTGGTGGAGGATTTTGTCTCCTGGTGTGCAGAGTCAGAGGTGGGCACAAATACATCAAAAACTATTTTGTTACAAAATACAAATACTGGCTCATGAAATGTAACAAAATAAAATACAAAATACTGATGTGAAAAATGTATTTAAATAAAATACAAGTAATTAGTATTTTGAAAATACAAAAATACTCCCACAATAATCTTAAATCCTTTTTTTTTTTATTACTGAAAGGCCAATAACACAAATAGTAGCAATAACACAAATATGATAAACGTGTAAATTCAAAATGGCGAAGTAGCAAGATAAAAAAGTATGGACATTTCACTAAATCTCTACAGGGCCTGAAATAGCTCCCTCTGACGGAAATGGCATGTATAGCTAAGTTCACATCAATGGTGTGGTAGTTGTATACAAAATCAATATCAATATTTCTCATATGTAATACGTTTATATTGTGAACGCTTGCTTAGCATGGAGATTTCAGTGGAGTTACGACAGACGCGCTGTTTCATAATAGGTAGGGCATATGATGTCCTTTTATGAATGACAACCACTGTTGGGGTAGTTACTCAAAAAAAGTAATTAGTTACTAGTTACTAGTTACTTCTGTAAATTGTAATGAGATTACTTTACTAGTTACTGCGTTTGAAAAGTAACTTCACTACTTATTACTTTACTTTCCCGTTTCTTAATTTACCGTGTGGATGGACAAATATCATAGCCCTATCATCACTTAGCCTGTCTGCATAGTGTATATTGTATAAATCTATACAAAATGGCTTGTAAAACCATATGAAAGGACAATATCCCTGTCTGCACAAAGAAATTTATCTCACTGTAAAATCCACAAACAACGGGATAAAGGAGGCTATGGTGCGGTCATTTTAAAATGGGGTCAACACACAAGTTTTAAAACATAGGCTTTGGGAAACATGAGAATAAAACTCTTCTCCTGAGAACAAAACCATCTTTTTATTCGACTCATGGCAATAAAAACAAAAAATGAAGTGGTCAATGAAAAATAATAAAATAAAGGTCACTTTTAAATTTTGTATCTTAATTTAAAATGCATTTTTCTTGGCGATTCAATGGTTGGCATGGGAAGCATGTATTCTACAATGAACCCTGCAACAAGCCTGTTCATTTCGTTTTGTGTTACCTGCTGTGCTCCAAGACTTGAGAAAAGTTTTTGTAACAGCGCGCGCGGCGCAGAGCGGAATCCGAGGATGAACGACTTCAAGAAGCCCGAATCTGCCCGAGCATCTGCGTCTCACCACACCGACACACAGTTTGATTCTTTTTGTAGTGTTATTGGTGGTGATGTAGCCTACTAAAATAAACATTGTGGACCTTTCTTCTTCTCACCGTTGATTCCTGATGGTTAAGAGGACAATTACTCTCGAGTCGCCCCGTCAACGTTTCACAGAATAGTACAACGGCGAGCGCGTCGAGTATAAACGCCTCGTCCGTTTGGGGAGGTACGCGCGCAGTCTGCGGAGACTCGCGCTGCAGAGACCCCTGTCTCCGTCTCCATTTCCCTCTCTCCTTCGCACCGGCAGCTATGTCACTCAAATCGATCTCTATGGCAACGGTGCGCACGCACCACTAGACACACAGGCAAACACGGCTTGGGTAACGCAGGAAAGCGCGTTCCTATAGTATAGTAAAGTAGTGTAGTTACCGATATTTTTAGTGTAATGCGTTACTTTACTTCGTTACCCAAAAAAGTAATATCGTTACTGTAATTCGTTACTTTGTAACTCGTTACCCCCAACACTGATGACAACACAGTGCATTGATCTCATAAGGCACAATTACACTCACCTAAAGGATTATTAGGAACACCTGTTCAATTTCTCATTAATGCAATTATCTAATCAACCAATCACATGGCAGTTGCTTCAGTGCATTTAGGGGTGTGGTCCTGGTCAAGACAATCTCCTGAACTCCAAACTGAATGTCAGAATGGGAAAGAAAGGTGATTTAAGCAATTTTGAGCGTGGCATGGTTGTTGGTGCCAGACGGGCCGGTCTGAGTATTTCACAATCTGCTCAGTTACTGGGATTTTCACGCACAACCATTTCTAGGGTTTACAAAGAATGGTGTGAAAAGGGAAAAACATCCAGTGAGCGGCAGTCCTGTGGGCGAAAATGCCTTGTTGATGCTAGAGGTCAGAGGAGAATGGGCCGACTGATTCAAGCTGATAGAAGAGCAACTTTGACTGAAATAACCACTCGTTACAACCGAGGTATGCAGCAAAGCATTTGTGAAGCCACAACACGCACAACCTTGAGGCAGATGGGCTACAACAGCAGAAGACCCCACCGGGTACCACTCATCTCCACTACAAATAGGACAAAGAGGCTACAATTAGCAAGAGCTCACCAAAATTGGACAGTTGAAGACTGGAAAAATGTTGCCTGGTCTGATGAGTCTCGATTTCTGTTGAGACATTCAGATGGTAGAGTCAGAATTTGGCGTAAACAGAATGAGAACATGGATCCATCATGCCTTGTTACCACTGTGCAGGCTGGTGGTGGTGGTGTAATGGTGTGGGGGATGTTTTCTTGGCACACTTTAGGCCCCTTAGTGCCAATTGGGCATCGTTTAAATGACACGGCCTACCTGAGCATTGTTTCTGACCATGTCCATCCCTTTATGGCCACCATGTACCCATCCTCTGATGGCTACTTCCAGCAGGATAATGCACCATGTCACAAAGCTCGAATCATTTCAAATTGGTTTCTTGAACATGACAATGAGTTCACTGTACTAAAATGGCCCCCACAGTCACCAGATCTCAACCCAATAGAGCATCTTTGGGATGTGGTGGAACGGGAGCTTCGTGCCCTGGATGTGCATCCCACAAATCTCCATCAACTGCAAGATGCTATCCTATCAATATGGGCCAACATTTCTAAAGAATGCTTTCAGCACCTTGTTGAATCAATGCCACGTAGAATTAAGGCAGTTCTGAAGGCGAAAGGGGGTCAAATACAGTATTAGTATGGTGTTCCTAATAATCCTTTAGGTGAGAGTATTTTCTCTATAATGCCATTCAGTGTGCAATATGTGTGTGTGTAGACTGTATATTTTTCACAAAACATTTTACCTTAAAGGTGCTATCAGCGATTTCAGGCCCAAAAAAGGCCGAAACATAAATTATCACATTCATCTAATTTTTCCTAGGGGGAAATCACCGACAGGGGGTGGGTGTTGTGAGGTTTTGCTCCGACTTCGCGTGTAGCCGTGCACGAGTGCAAAACTCACAACACTGTCGGTGATTGGTTGGAACACTGTTTATTTAGGTTTTGGTGGTTGGTGAAACCTATTGTTTTTGTGTGCAGATCTCAGAGCATAGGCTGCCTACAGAGACGCGGTTTTTGGACGGCATGCTTATGGGGCGGGCAGCTCGCGGAATGCTAGAAAAAATTAGATGAATGTGATCATTTATGTTTCGGTCTTTTTTGGGCCTGAAATCGCTGATAGCACCTTTAATGCCGTTTTTAAGAGGAGCAGCGCCACTTCTTCTCCTGTGTTCAAAACTCATTCACTTCTTGGAGGGAGCCCGGTCTACAGGGTGTCACGTGATTTTCGTGCATCTAACCTGGACATTGCCATTGCCAACATCAGACCGAAAATATGGCAAAATCTTTTACTATGGTGATTTTTCTTAAGTATTTAAGTATTTTAAATACTCTAAATACACTCCCTCAAAATATTGTAAAGACTCAATGGGGTGGACCTAATCCGTGGGGAATTTGCATATCATAATTAATAATTGGTAATTAATAATTATTCGTACATGTTTGGATTAGATCAGTCTTACATGTTAATAAATCTCCCGATAAGGGAGGATCTGTCATTTTACCTGCATGCATGCATGTGAATCCTTGCAATTAACCACAAGTTGATTGCAATTAATTACACAGACCACGTTTCACAAAACAGGTAAAATGAATTAGCTCAATTGTCAGAATAATATTGTGGGGATTCCCCAATATCATCTTACTTTATGGGATTTCAGGAAACGCAATTCTCTGGCTAGAAGAATTGGTTTTCCCGCCCTATAAACACATACTCTTTAAAGTATATTTAATTTTAGTAAGCTTGTAGCATAAAATCTTTGGCACTTAAGGGACTTGAAACTGAGCAAAGAGACCGTACATCAATCAAATGAATATATAATTAATTTAATAGAGGCATGACTACTTATGTATTTACTACGGTTACATGGGATATATGTATTTACAAACATAATAAACAAACAAAACAAGATAAGGCATCGATGAACGAGAAATGCATAGAGTTTGGACAATGGAAACACGTGTAAAAGTGAGTGAGAGTGAGGGAGAGAGAGAGAGAGAGAGAGAGAGAAACGGAGATCCGTAAGGGTCAACCGTTTGGCAAAAGTCACCTGGATAACGGAACCTCAGACCAGACAACAAGGAATCACACCAATCGCCCCTTTTGAGGCAACAACCGTACAGCATAATAAATCTGGATAAGATAAATAAATACTTGCACCGTCTCTTAGTTTGCCGAGGAGAAGGCGTGCGTGTGTGTGTGTCATTGGGGCGCGCCTGCTCGTTCGTTGAGCGGGTGCGCGTGGTGGTCCATGTGTCCCACGGGGTTTCCTGGTGGTTCAGAGCGCGGACTTTCAAACGCATGTTTGAAGGTCTTTGAGGTAAATTTACCAAAGAAACAATTCAGGCTAAGTTCATTCCTCGTCTGTGGAAATGAACTCGGTAGGATACTTAAAAGAACTTAGAATCAAACAAAGAAAGAAAAGATAAAAGATCTCCGGAGGAGATCACTAAGAAGTTACATCCTGACGCTGGAGGTAAGAGAGAGAGCGTGAGAAGAGGACCAGTCCTTTTGAAGACCTGATGTTTCCGCCTCCTCTGAAGCGGATTGTCCAATCATTGTTCAGGAAATCTTGAGCGGGAAAGTTGTCTTTGTTTGGTCTGACAGCTTTATCTATATAAATTACGACAGAGGCAGAACCTCGTCTTTCCTTTCCACAGATTCTTAAACATAACAGGAGAGATGTTATACAGGCAATCATACTTTTTACGGTAACCCAATACATATATCTGGCTGCGTCAGACAAAGAGTTTTAAAATTACCTCAAACACGACATGTAACAATGAGTGGAATTCAGGTTTACATCTCAAATACATAATATAGGCATTTGTGGTTCCTTTTAAACTACAAAACATTCCCAGATCTTGCAATCGGACGTAGGCCATCAGACACACATAAAACATATCAAATATGTATTGTTAAATGTCTTTTTAACTGGAAATTCCTTGAAAGTTCTTATGGGTGTGTGTCGTGTGGACAGAGAGGTCCTGCATGGACATTCTTTTGGGTCGTAAACTTGTAACAGGACACTTCGGCCAGTGTTAGCTGGATTATTCATTAAAATGCATAATACAGGCATTTATCGTTCGTTTAGAACTACAATACACTCAGGTATCTTCATAGGCCCTGGTCACTCAGACCCACATAACAACATATAAAATATATCTCATTAAAATGTCTTTAATGGGGAAATTCCTTTCTTCTTTAGCAAGAATCACACTCTCTGGGGATTCCTGAAGGGGTCATAAAATGTCTTGTAACTCGAAACCACGCTCTGTCCTGAGTGGGCTTCACTTGTGGGTGTGGGTGTGGGTGTGTGTGTTAATTTTGCATTCAGGCCTTTTGAGTTTGAAGGCTTTGGAACTTTAGCAAGGATGCATTTATTTACTCAGATGATTCGTCATTCCGCCCAGTCCTTACAATATTTTGTTACAAACTACATTTTATTTTTTCCACACCTGCAAAATACAAATTACAAAATAAACTAAAGTAATTAAATACGTATTTAAAATACATTTAATTGAAATACTGCCCATGTCTGTGAGTGTAACCTAAATTTAAATATAACGAAGACCAAAGACATGATTATAGACTTCGGAAAATCGGTCATCCCTGTCTCTCCCACTGTCATAAACGGAAGGGATATTGAGTTTGTGGACGAATATCGATATCTGGGTACAATTATTGATAATAAATTAAATTTTAATGCCAACACGGATGCCATTTGTAAAAAGGTTCAGCAGCGTATGTTTTTCTTAAGAAAAATTAACTCTTTTAAAGTATGTTCAGTGTTAATGACACTGTTTTTATCGAAGTTTTATCGAATCCGTAATTTCTTATTGTGACATTGTATGGTTTGATTGTATTAGCCTGTCCAATAGAAACAGACTGACTAAGCTGATTAAGACTGCTTCTAAAGTGATTGGAGTTCAACAGATATTGCCTCAGGACATTTTAAAAACACGAGTTGTTAAAAAAGCTTTTTCAATAATCAATTGTCCATCACATGGGTGGGGGGGGGGGGGGGGGGGGGGGGGACTAGGAGGTTCAAGAACTCATTCATACCAACTGCTATTTTAATGCTGAATAGTCTGTAACCATGTGTTCATTTTTGTTTCGTGAGAGTCTGTGAGTGTTTTTGTGACGTGTAGCACCTGTGCAAAACTAATTTCCTAAGGGATAAATAAACTAAACTGAGCCTTACTCAGCTTTACTCCAGCTTTACACCACTGCTAAAGGACATGGTGTTTTTCTGTCATGTGAAGGATTTCAGGCTAGAGAGGAGACTGACAACGGATGCAAAACTGACAGACAGATAGACACAGAGATAGATAGATAGATAGATAGATAGAGAGAGAGAGAGAGAGAGAGAGAGAGAGAGAGAGAGAGAGAGAGAGAGAGAGAGAGAGAGATAGATAGATAGATAGATAGATAGATAGATAGATAGATAGATAAATAGATAGAGAGAGAGAAATAGATAGAGAGAGAGAGAGAGAGAGAGAGAGAGAGAGAGAGAGAGAGAGACAGACAGACAGAGATAGATAGATAGATAGATAGATAGATAGATAGATAGATAGATAAATAGATAGATAGAGAGAAATAGATAGAGAGAGAGAGAGAGAGACAGACAGACAGACAGACAGACAGACAGACAGACAGACAGACAGACAGAGATAGATAGATAGATAGATAGACAGATAGATAGAGAGAGAGAAATAGATAGAGAGAGAGAGAGAGAGAGAGAGAGAGAGAGAGAGAGAGAGAGAGAGAGAGAGAGAGAGAGAGAGAGAGAGAGAGAGAGAGGGGCAGCAAAAATATGAGCTCCTGATATCAACAACATTTTTGCCAGAAAATGTAAGTTTTTTATGACTCAACCTGCAAATATATGATTGTGAACAAAAGAGGCAGAAGATTTTGAAGGTAAGACCTCTGAAAACGATTTAATTTTTTTGTCATCACCTAAAAACTGCATAGAAACTCAACATATCAAGCTAACTGCTAGCCAAGCTAACATTCCGTGGCAGTTAATTCAGTTGAGAACAACATGGGCCTACCTAATGCAGAGGCATTTTTCAAAAATGAAGAGGAGCTGGAGATAATATATCCAGCAGAAGTTAAATCTACAAAAGATAAGAAAAAGATGAAAGAGATGATCCTGAGAGAGAACCCAGAGTTACTGCTGTCTGACTACAGTGGACCAGAAGACAACAGAGTCCGGTGTAACCTGCTGTTCTTCACTGAACACCCATCAGCCTGGCACACCATCATCAGCTCTGCCATGACATGTAGAAGAAAAGGAGGTATCAGCAAAGGCAGACAACTCACTCTGGAAGGAGACAACGACACAAAGCTGATTGTGAACCTATATCATAACGGAACCGTCATGGTCCAGGGACCAGAAACCAGCCTTAATGAATTCCAGAGGAACTTCAAAAACCTTAAAGTGGAGGTTCAGAAGATTAAGAAAGACCCTGAAGTGAAGAGAAGCACAGAGGAGGGACTCAGCAACACAACGGACACAAACACTGACCCAGGCTCAAGAACTCCTCCGACAGACAGACACATCAGCACTCCTGCGTCTCCCAAGATAAAGGCCTTGAGAGACAACATCGCGGAGCTGGAGCAGGACTACTACTTGTTTAAAGAGGAAACTACCAACAACTTCCACCAGCTCCTGAATATGACCAGCCATCACAGCATTCAACAACTACAACAGCTCTGCTCAGCCGTTAAACATCTGGAGGAGGCCAATCAGGAGCTGAGAGAGGAGCTGAGGAGGGTGAGAGAGGATCTGGGTAGAAGAGAACAACACGGCCACACACTGGAGAGACTGCTGGAAGAGACCAGAAACCAGCTGCACACAAAACAACATCAGCAGTGTGTCAGCACTCAAACACCCAGCGCCTCCACGCCGAAACACATCCCATCATCAGCAGTGTCAGCACACACAAAGAAGAGCTCCTTCACTCCTGAACATCAGCAGTGTGTCAGTACACCATCACTGAGCTCCTTCACTCCTGAACATCAGCAGTGTGTCAGTACACCATCACTGAGCTCCTTCACTCCTGCAACCCCACAATCTCATCAAGCCCCTCAGAGGAAGGTCAGCAGCAGCACCACACCATACCGTCCACCCACTGCAACACCATCCACGAGCACCGGCAGAGATCAGGCGAGTAAAGACAACATCGTCATCCTCTGTGACTCCAACGGCCACCATCTTGACCACAGACGTCTGTTTCCGGGCAGATCGGTGAAGAAGTTCTGGTGTCCCACCTCACACTCTGCTTTGAGACTGCTGCGAGAGGGAGTGCTGGGTGCACCGTCACACATCATCCTTCACACCGGAACAAACGACCTCAGTCCGAGGGTGGACGTCACTAAAGCCCTGTCCAACGTGGTGAAAACAGCCAGCAGGATCTACCCCGGAGCCAAGGTCATCATCTCAACCCTTCTACCTCGCAGAGACGTCCCTCAAAGGATCATCAACACAATCAACGCGGAGATAGCCAACATCTGTGCTTCAATGCCGAGCGTTCACATAGCCAACCATCAGCGCATCACCCATGAGCATCTATATGACCGTATCCACATCCATCGCGAGGGCATGAGACTGTTCGCAAAAACCATCAAGGAGTCAGCCCTGAAACGCCCTCAGAAAACCCCCCCTGAGCGCGAGTCAGTCCGACAGACGGACAGCTACGCCGCTGTAGTGGCAGGAACAGGTAGAGCCGACACCACCGACCTGATCCAGATCAAACACATGCTGAAGATTATATGTGACAATATGTTAGCTTAAGTACTCATAGTGTGTCTGTCAAGAATGATCATTATTTCTTAATCACTTTTTTATTTTTATTTTTTTATTTTATTTTACAATTTAATTTTTATTTTTTATCCAATGTGTAAAATTGACAGACTCACCATACTTCTATATATCATCTATTTTACCTTTCTAATTGATTAATCTATATTTTAAAACATGATTGGGTCATGAATTTCATACATTTTTCTGGTAAATCCAATATTCGTCAATGTCATCGTTTAAAATAACATGCTATAACATTCAGGGATTGTTCTCTTCTGCCTTTGGGGAGAAAACTACTAACCCTGATTTTGTAAATATTGTATATAGTTCAGACATAATTATATTACTTGAGACATGGTGTCGTTTAGACTCCAAAATCTGCACTCCTCCAAACTACAGAGAGCTACGAATCCCTTCTATCAAACAGCCTAATATTAAAAACGGAAGAGATTCAGGAGGAATCATAGTTTGGTTTAAAGACCATCTGTGGCATTATATTCAGCCTGTGAAAAAAGGGAAAACACACATTTGGTTAAAACTTCAAAAAGAGCTTCTGTGTTTAGATGAGGACATGTACCTGTGTGCCACATACATCCCCCCATACGAGTCTCCTTATTATAATGAAGACATCTTCCCAACCCTACAGTCAGAGATCGTTTACTTTCAAGCTCTAGGGTCGGTTCTGTTAATGGGGGACCTGAACGCTAGAACGGGGAAGGAAGCGGATTACATTACCTCAGATGGAGACAAATATATTAACAACTCACATATATATCAACGGAAACACTTTACGAAGGCACGTCAGAATTATGACAACACGATAAACAGGCACGGAAAACAAGTCCTGCAGCTCTGCAAAAGCCTGGGCCTGTATATAGTCAACGGCAGGACAAAGGGAGATTCTCTGGGTCGGTTCACCTACTGCTCACATCTGGGCAGCAGCGCAGTAGATTACGCCATCACTGATGTAGACCACAGTAAACTCAACTATTACACAGTCATGCCACAGCTGCCATTATCAGACCACAGTCACACAGTCCTCAGTCTGAACAGATCCGTGAATCTCCGGCCTTCAGACCCGAAGGTTAAACTGCACCCCCTCCCCTCCACATTTATATGGGGTAAAGACAGTCCTGCCCAGTATGAAGCCCAGCTCCACAGCACCCGGGTCCAGAACATGATAGATTCATTTCTATCTACTCCATTTAGTGAAGAGAAGAAAATTATCAATTTAGCAACTCACCAATTAAACGAAATATTTTCTACAGTGGTCAGAAAAGCCCTGAGAAAAAGAAAAAATTATAGATGTAAGAAAGAAACTGCTAAAGATGGTTGGTTTGATAAAGAGTGCCAAAAATTAAGAAAAGAATTAAGATCATTATCAAATATAAAACACAGAGACCCTGCAAACCAACAAACACGAGACAAATATCAGCAAACCCTCAAAACATACAAGTCAATACTAATACAGAAAAAAGCGGATCACATGAAATCAAAGCTTAATAAGATTGAGGAGGCAGTAGATCAGAATTCTTTTTGGGAATTATGGAAAAAATTAGATAAATCAAAAGAACCAAAACACATTCCCATCCATGACCCAAACATCTGGACCGAACATTTTGGAAAACTCTATTCCCAAAACGAACCAACCCTCACCCAAAAACACCTGACCTCCCAACTCCATAACCTGGAACGCACCGTAAAAGACCAGCTAAACCAGTTAGACCAGCCCATATTACTAATTGAACTAACAGACAAGATAAAATCCCTAAAAAATAAAAAATCCTGTGGCATGGACTTAATATCAAATGAGATGCTGAAACACAGCAGCCCCAAACTGAAAGAGGCAATTCTCAAATTATTCAATCTTTTATTAAAAGCAGGACACTTTCCTGAGACATGGAAAGAAAATTTGATTACCCCAATCTTTAAACAGGGCGAGAAGTACGACCCAAATAATTACAGGGGCATCACAGTGGGCAGCAACCTGGGCAAACTCTTCTGCTCCATCATCAACGACAGGCTAGTTCAGTTCCTCCAACAACACAAGATCCTTAACAGTTCTCAGATTGGATTTATGCCTAAACAGAGAACATCAAACCACATCTACACACTCCACACACTCATACAAAAACACGTCCAACAAACAAAACAAGGCAAAATATTTGGCTGCTTCATTGACTTTAAAAAAGCCTTTGATTCGGTATGGCATAATGGACTTTTCCTAAAACTAATCCAAAGTGGAATAGGAGGAAGGACATATGACATTATAAAGGACATTTACAACGGGAACAAGTGCGGGGTGAAGATTAATGACAAACGTACTGATTATTTCAGGCAAACTAAAGGAGTCCGTCAAGGCTGCAGCCTCAGCCCGACTCTCTTTAACATCTATATTAATGAATTGGCCTCAGCACTTGAGAAGTCCTCTTGTCCTGGTCTGACCCTCGAGGACAGAGAAATCAAAAGCCTCCTGTACGCTGATGATCTTCTGCTGCTGTCTCCTCATGAAGAGGGTCTGCACCACAGCCTCTCGCTTCTGGACCAGTACAGCAGCGACTGGGCCTTACCCATCAACATGGACAAGTCCAAAATCATGATCTTCCAGAAAAAACCTCGCCTTACTGACAAAAAATACACATTTACACTTGGGGGAACAATTCTTAATCATGTCACCTGCTATAATTATTTGGGTCTGACAATCTCAGCTTCTGGAAAATTTGACACTGCAATAAAAGATCTGACTGATAAAGCACGTAGGGCCTATTACAGTATAAGAAAACCCTTGTTCAAATTTAACCCACCCATCAAACTGTGGCTGAAAATCTTTGACAGCATCATCAAACCCATCCTTCTTTACGGCTGTGAAATCTGGGGCCCCAAATTTAAACTAAATTACGAATCCTGGGACAAAACCCCCGCTGAAATTTTCCACCTTGAGTTCTGCAAGAACATCCTGGGAACTCACAGAAACGCTCCAAGTCTGGGTTGCCGGGCAGAATTAGGCAGATTCCCTCTCCTATCCGAAATCCAGAAGAGAGCCGTAAAGTTCTGGTTTCATCTATCAGACGCACAGACAGAGAGCTACCATCACTGCGCTCTCAGATACAGGGCAGGACACACAGATAGTGACCCCATGATACATTTAACGAGTTCGTTTGCCCATAAAATCTTTAAGATATTAGGTTAAACTTATTTGGCTTGCTGTCCGCTGGAGAGGGGCTCGATGAAGCAGCTTCAACTCGAGCTCTGATATACCCCCCAGTGGCTAAATGTAGGACCTGTTAATTAAAGGGCAAGGTACCTAAGATGAAGGTGGAGTTTGGGGAGGTGGAGGGATACTGGAACAGCTGATACTAGGGAGAGGTAAGCGGCTGCTTATATACTCTGTTTGTTGATTGAAAGATTGGATGGGCTCGCTCCTCCCTAATTTACGTTTAGGAACTTCATTTAACGAGTTCGTTTGCCCATAAAATCTTTAAGATATTAGGTTAAACTTATTTGGCTTGCTGTCCGCTGGAGAGGGGCTCGATGAAGCAGCTTCAACTCGAGCTCTGATATACCCCCCAAAAGTGTTGAATAAATATTTGGGACAGCAAGTTAGAATAACGTGATCAAATACGGGATGCCTATAAGCTTAAAGTATGTTACCCCCCAAAAGAGTGGAAATTGAAAGCTGTATGGAGCATGGATGGACACTGCTGCGGCAGTGATATGTTTAAAGGGGCTCCTGGCTGGAACTGCGTCTCCCTACTATGCCCACCATGTGGGGCTATGAGTGGAGCTCCGGCGGGAGCTGTGTTTGAAAGAGTGTGCCTGCGTTCATTGTGGAGTGAAACGACATGGGCTTGTGGAAATTTGACTGGGGTACATCTCACCGCTGCACTGCTGCGGCAGTGACTTTCAGAAATTACTCCTGCGGGAGTATCTTGGGACTGGAGGTTTGAGTACGAGGTTGGAGAACGCCCTGCCACATCCATGACATGGAGCTCCATGGAGTTAGAGAACATGGGGCTTCCAGATGTCACAAATGGGGAAGAAGGTCCTCGTCCCTAAAGGCGAACGGGCCACCGGTGTCTGAAGCGAAACTCCCTACGCAGCAAGAGGGAGCCTACGGTATACATAGGAAAAGCAGAACTACCATCCTTCTGACGCAGGGGGCGGAGATCACATAAAGACACAATGGCCCGTCGCGTTCGAGGGACGTACGATCCTTGGTACCTCCAGTCCTGATTTATTCGGATAGGAGGGCCCACACTGCGATCCGAACGGGAGAGCCTCCATGGTTAAAAACATGAAGGATCACACAGCGATTCGGAAAGGGAGAGCCCCCACGGCGCCCGAACGGAAAGCTCACACTGCAATTCGACCGGGAGAGCTCCCGCAGCGTTTCGAAGGAGAGAGCCCCCCCATATGTATAAATAGGGAGTTCACTCGGCGATCAAAACGGGAGAGCCCACACAGCGAGTCGAACGGGAGAGCCTATGATGCTTCTGAACGGAAGAGCCCACACGGCGATTCAGATGGGAGACCCCACTCCAGGAGTGGTAGGTCACGCACATCTGAAAAGGGAGAGCTCTCACTGCATCCAGATGAATACACGCCCTGCGGGGCTAGGTAAGCGGGGAGATGCAAAATAGTAGGGAGAAGCGGTCCAGACTTAGAGGGATGCTAGTGTTTGCTGTGCTTGCCTAATGTTATGCAGATCTGAACGAACGTATGTTTCGAAGGCGAGGGACGACCATCGACCTAGCATTTTGATTTGGTGATCGGAAGAAAGCCAAATTGAACATGGCGTCTGGGGCTCTTGTTTTGTTAGGAGAACAAGACCTGAGCGGAGAGTGGTTAGGCAGACGCTAAGAATGTCGACGGTTAAAGTTAGCTAAAGGAGCGCCGCACAGGGCACATAGAACGGGCGTGAGCTCCGCCACAGAAATTACAGACATGGAGGAAGTGGCATCGTTGTCTGTTGCAACGTGATGAATTAAAGCTGTTGCACACTTGTCTGCCTGGAACTGAGGTAGAAATCTGGTTACGGTCATTCCTTGATTGAGGGACATATCAAGTGGATTTTTCTTGGAAAGGAGCTGGATGGTTCGGAAGATCTGAGTTGGTTTGGGGACATTCTGAAGTAGAATGAATGATAGACCTGCAGATGGCGCAAGAAGGGCTTCGAACGCCTAAGAAGACTCTGTTATATAGTTCGAGGTCCAAGGCTCCCAGTAAGGACACTGGTTCCAGGGTGTGACGCGGGCGGCGCATTTAGGATTTAGCTGGAAAAGCTTATGGTATGTATAAAAATTACTACCTCCGAAAGAGAGACTGAGCTCTGCTATGGTAGAGAGGTAGTCATTTAATTCCTTGCGTCTGGCTGGAAATGAAGAGCAAATTACTTCTGTGTATCTGGCAAAAGCAACGCAAAATTCTGAAAGTGAGAGAACTCGTTTTGAAGGTTGTACAGAATTTGTAAGATCAACGATTTAAGTCAAACGAGCGGTGGGATTCATTGAGAGGGACGAAAGTCAGTAGAGAAGGAAGATCGATAGTTGCACCTGATAGAATTAGGGAACGGAGATGGGCTGGGACTGGTAGTGGTTCCATGGCGATTGCATTGTTAGGAGCTGGAAGATGGACTGCTGTTGAGAGTGAATGGGCTGGCAAGCGGATTGTACTTTAAGATGCTTCTTCAGGTTGGAGGTGGAGTCTTTGGACCATAGACAGTAAAAGAAATGGACACAGCGACCCCGTTGATTTCAACGGAGAGAGTTGAAGCCCAACATGGGCACTCACTTCCTGATAGCCAAGCGCACGGCGCAGGCTCAAACTGAGCTTGACGACGAGCTGACCTTCTAGTAGCTGTGCCGGGACAAATCTGACCTTCTAGTAGCTGTGCCGGGACAAATCTGAATTGAAATCTGAAACAAATCTGTTGTTGAAATATTTTGTCCCGTTGCTTTTATGAACTCTCTATCTATGGGCTTCTCCCTTGACTTTATGCCTCCATGTCCACCCGATTGCCTCATAGACAGTAAACGATTGCCTACGAGCTTCTCCTTCTGTCTACACGGTAATTTCTCTACTGTACGACAGAGCGTCCCGTGGTTATGACGCAATCGTTAGCCTATTTTTACAAGAATGGCTTCTACGGGGCCATAACGTGTAAGATACAAAGTAATGGAGTCTTTTATACATTGTCGTGTTTCTTTAGAAATAAATAATGGACAAATGGAGTCTTTGGACGCCTCAGATGTAAAGTTCTTCGCTGTCAAAGTGACGCCAAAATGAATGGGAGTCAATGGGATGCTTACAGCAGGTGATAGCCAGCTACAATGGCGGCCCCCGGAGGCAGCTTCAACTTCCGGCTGATGGATTACCCCCTTGCTTTGGACGCTGAAAGGAGGTTGGTTGCTGGCAAGCAGAGGTTGCACTGCACAGTTAGGCTATATTTCGTTCTCCCTTCTCTTTCTTTAAAGTGAAATGCTGTTTGAATTTCCGAGATCGAAACGCATTCTTGCCCCGTCTCCGTTGTAGTTCCGGCTACATCTCTATTCTAGCTCCCGCTGCTCCTCTTCCGACTCATTGTGACTGATCACGCAAACCGCACATTTTTCGTTTTCACATTGGGGCTTCTGGGAAATGCTGAGTTGCCTTAATGTATTTAGAGAGTCACTAAACTCGTGAAACAGAAGTATCGTAATGTAATCCAATGATTTCAACAATGTAACTGTATTCTAAATACCAACTATTTAAATTGTAACTGTAACGGAATATAGATGGGCCTACACATAATTTGTATTCTGAATACGTAACGCCAGTACATATATTCCGTTACTCCCCAACACTGCTGGTGGAAACTGTGGAACATGTGCTGTTTGAGTGTATTAAATACTCAAATCAAAGAATGGATTTAAGGAATGGACTGGAACATGAAGGAATCAAACAAATGAACATTACAAATATCTTCTCAAATAAATCCAGAAAGATGGTGCTTAAAATCATATCATCTTATCTACAACAAACTGGACTAAACCTAAGGATTTAAGCAAAAGTAAATAAGATACAGTAGGTGGCAATAATGCTCCAATTGGTTGCAAGTCGCCAGTAAAAGACGAAGAAGAAGAACACTGCTGGTGTCCAAGATGGCTGGCATGGCCTAAGTGAGAGGAAGGGGAGGTTTTGTGTGGAAAAGTGTAGAAATCCTTTGCTGAGGCAACCTCACGCTCTGATGTGAACTGGAAAGAATATTAGGAGACAATTGGAAGATAGAAGGGGAAAAAGGGGTGAGGCGAATTGGAATGGAAGGAAAGAGGGAAGATGGCTAGCGAAGGCAACCTCGCGCTAGGATCCGCTCTTTGAGTAGGTTGGTTTGAGGGTGAGAGAAAATGTAACGGTGTGCGAGGGTGACCTGGCACAAGGGTTATTATAAAGAAGTTTAGAGAGAACTGGAGAAGCAGAGGGAAGTCGGAGGAATGTGTTTGTGAGTTTGGTTCTTGCCTGGGGAGTGGGGCTGACTGCATGAAGTTTGTGAGAGCTGGAGAAGAAGCGGAACTGTTTTTTGCGGCCGCTGTTGCTGGCCGGGTGGAAATACCGGCGGACAAGGAAGTGTGAGCTGCAGCTGGATGCTATTGCGCGGCGGCGCCGGCGGGCTTTGGATCGGCGCGTTGGGATTGTGTGGGTTCGGAACGCCGAACCGGGAGAGAAACGGAGGTAGAAGAGGTGCGAGTCTTGCTTTTATAAGATGCTGAAGTGTTTGATGGAATGCTGGAACTGTAAGAACTGATGTAAAGATCGTAGAGTTGAGCTTTTGCTGATCTGCAGGAGAAATGGATTCCGGAGCTGGAGAGGACTTGACGTAGGCTGTTGACTGAACATTTTTAAATGGGTGGAATCGGTGTATTAGCAGCGGAAGAATGGAGAGAAGATGGACGAGGCTCAGTTAAAACTGGCGATCTTGAAGATAGAGGAGAGCGTTGCCTTTTGGAACGTGGTTTATATGAGCGCTGGATTTCTCGATCAGAACGCTCATGAAGATGATCCGTAAGATTCGATCTCACGCGGGGTGTGACTGGCTGTGTCCCAGGAAGGCTTGACAGTTCGTCGTCTGAAGGAAAGAGCTGGATTTCCGTGATGTCGGACATTATTCCTTGCGGCAGTAATGCATACTGGAACAGCTGATACTAGGGAGAGGTAAGCGGCTGCTTATATACTCTGTTTGTTGATTGAAAGATTGGATGGGCTCGCTCCTCCCTAATTTACGTTTAGGAACTTCATTTAGTGGAAAAACACCAACTCAATTCATCAATTCAATTTAGACACTCAAAAGTAAAAGAAATAGGGAAAATAACCAAAGAAGAATACATACACGATTGGCAGATAAAGGTCACGCAACTAAATAAATTAAAATATTTCCACAAAATAAAGTCAGATTATAAATTGGCACCATACCTGACTGATATCAGTAACTATGGCCAGAGAAAGCTCCTGACTAAGTATCGCATTAGCGACCACAGTCTGTGTGTGGAGACGGGCCGACACCAGCAAAGCTGGAGAGAGAGAGAGCTCAGACTGTGTTCACACTGCCCTGACGGGGCCGTAGAGGACGAGCTGCACTTCCTCACCGAGTGCAGCAAGTACAAAAACATCAGGGACGCTTATTTTACACAAATAGCACAGATTATACCTCAATTCCAACAAGAGAGCCTTATAAACAAACTGTCTTATATATTGGGAGAGAAAGAAGAGTGTATTCAGCTGGCAGCGCAGTATGTGTCCTCCTGCCATCATATGAGGGAGAAGGGCTGAACCCTCTGCTCCATTAAACTGCTCTCTGTACTTTTTTTTTGTTATTGTATATATTTTTGTTATTTTATTTATTGAGATATATTTATGCATAATATGGAAATGTTTTTTTATTGTTCACTTTTATGTATCTACATATATGTTTATATATTACTACTGCTTTGGCAATATTGTGCTATTTTACAGTCATGCCAATAAAGCTCAATTGAATTGAATTGAGAGAGAGAGAGAGAGAGAGAGAGAGAGAGAGAGAGAGAGAGAGAGAGAGAGAGAGAGAGAGAGAGAGAGAGAGAGAGAGAGAGAGATTTTTGATTTTTAACCACACTTTTATTAGGTCAGTGACAAAAATCTATCATTGCATCCTCTCAAACACAATCAACACAGCAAAACGCTCAAAGTTAAATCCCCCTCAAACACAGCACAACAAACTTCATTGAAACACCACTGCAATATAAAGGTTCCCAAATCTTGCATCTCCTTGTAATACTTAAACTCGACTGAGATCCTAGATCTAATAAATGCCTTAAACAAGAGTACACTATCCTGGCAATGCATATTTTGAATCATGTTTTTCCTTGAAATATACATTGCCATTTTTGCTTGGCCAACTATAAAGTTTATCAACTGCCATTTGAATCTCTGATTGCGGTTGTATCCTGCCCATAGATGAAGACCTTTGGTGTGAAACTTTCCTTAAAACCCAAAAACAATTTTTCTAGTAAATCAAAAAGTGGTTTCAGCCTATTACATTCCAGAAAACAATGATAAATAGTTTCTCTGAAACCACAAAAAACACAACCTTCATTGACATTTGGGTTAATGATTGAAACAAAAGCATTCACAGCAACAGCCCCCTTCAGGATTCTCCACTGAAGATCTCCCGATTTTTTCATCAATGGTGGTTTATAAAAGGCCCTCCAATATGGTTTAACTTCGTCCCCTACATCAAACTTCTCTCTCCAGACATTATCCATTTTCTCACACAGTGTTGACTTGTACAATATTTTAACAAAACATTTATACATCACTTTTCCACTCAATTCACCTAATAGTAAATCCTGAAGTCCATTCAAATTTAACAAAATACCAGACATCTCCTTTAAATCTGGTGTAATCCAGTGCTTGGGAAAAGGGTCTCTCTTATCAGGAAGCAAAAACCCTTCCTTATATCTTTCAAGAAGTAACAACTCCTCTGCTGCCAGTTTTTTTCTCCATAAGTCCATGATTGTGGATGTTTGTCGCATAGATTTTTGTCCTAATAACGCCGCCACCGCCGTAACATCCTTTAGTTCAGATCCGGCCACTTTAATTATGTGACTCATCTTTACCGTCTGTGTGTCACACAGTCTCTGAGAAAGATTTGGCACATGATCGGTTATGTCCAAATGGGCCCCCTTGACTAGAGGCTCCTCCAACAACCAGAACAGAGAGTTTGCCTTTTCTGGTCTTTTAATGATGAAAGATCCCCAAACTTTGAACAATCCAAGGTAAAATGAAGATAGTCCACTCAAATTTAGCTTTTTGATATCCATGAGGAACAAAGCAGTATCTAGTCCAAGTCCATCCACTCTGTGAAGAATGCTTTTTACAACTTCTCTCCATACCACATCCGCTGAGCCTGTTAGAAACTTCTGGATGAACTGTAATCGTAATGTTGCGTATCTGCTTGCTAGAGACACCAACCCTTGTCCTCCCTCCTCCAATGGCAAAAAAAAGCACACTTTGAGGGACCCAGTGCATCCTGTCCCAGAAGAAATCCACCAATATTCTTTGCAACCGTGCTAATAATCCAGTGGGAGGTTCAACACAAGAGAGCTTATGCCACATAGTTGATGCTATTAAATTGTTCAATATTAATACTCTCCCTCTAAACGACAGCTGGGAATGAATCCATCTCCATTTCTTTAGTCTGCCTTCCACTTTTTCTGTAATCCCATCCCAATTTTTCTGTTGCACAGATATTTCTCCAAGATGCACTCCCAAATACTTAAGACCCCCTTTCTTCCACATCAACCCACCAGGTAAAACTGGTAAGCCATTCTTCCATTTACCTCTAATCAGTGCATCGCTTTTCTCCCAGTTCACTCTTGCAGCAGAAATTACACCAAATTCATTAACAGTAGACTCCAAGTTAATAACATCTTTTTTCCCATTAATTAAAATCATCACATCATCCGCATAAGCTGAAATTTGATGTTGAACACTATGAACATTCCCTAATTTAAAACCTTCAATACAAGAACGCAGCTTATTTAACATTGGTTCAATTGCCAGGGAATATAACATTCCGGAGAGAGCACATCCCTGTCTTATACCTCTCCCAATTTCAAAAGGGGCACTTAAACCACCATTGATCTTTAGTACGCTCTCAATGTCTTTATATAGTACTTGAATCATTCCCCTAAAAGTGGACCCAAAGCCAAAAGTGAATCAAGTGTATTCCAGAGGTATTGATGCTCTATTCGATCAAAGGCCTTTTCTTGATCTATTGAAATAAAGCCTATGTCCAGATCAAGATAACCAGAGACATCCAGCATATCTCTGATAAAAGTTATGTTATCCATAATGGACCTTCCGGGTATACAATAAGTCTGATCAGGATGAACCACTTGCCCCATCACATCTTTTAATCTATTGGCCAAAACCTTTGAAAAAATCTTTAAGTCTGTACATAATAAACTTACAGGTCGCCAATTCTTAATTTCCTGTAAGTCACCTTTCTTAGGCAACAAAGTGACCACTGCCCTCCTACAACTTAGAGGGAGGGAACCCACAACCAAACTTTCATTTAGAACATCCAAAAGGTCCTTTCCCATCACTCCCCAAAAGGCCTTGTAAAACTCCACGGAGAGGCCATCAATACCTGGTGCTTTACCAGTCTTCATGTCTTTTAAAGCATTTAAAAGCTCCTGCTCTGTAAGAGACCCATCAAGTTTTACTACATTGTCCTGTGCAATATTTGGCAAGCCATCATAAAATTTGGCAGAGAGCTCCTCATTCTCTTCATATTCACTCCTATATAACTCAGCATAGAATTGTACGGCCCTTTTCCTGATACTTGCGGGCTCTTTCAATTCCTGCCCATTTTCTGTTCGAATAGAGTGAATATATCGCCTCTGCCCATTTTTTCGTTCTAGGCCAAAAAAAAACCTTGATGGGGCATCAATTTGTGTGAGCATCTGGTAGCGTGATCTAACCAGAGCCCCTTGTGTCTTTATACCCAGCAGGTCTGTAAGAAATGACTTTTTACACTGAAGAGCATCAAGACATTTTTGTTCCCCAGTAACTTCAAACAACTTTTGCAATTCAATAATCTGAGATTCAAGTTTTCTCATTGAGTGTGTAATATCTCGAGAGACATTGAAAGCGTACTGCTGACATAAAGCCTTTATTTCAACTTTCCCACAATCCCACCACTGTCTTAAATCCTTAAAACAATTTTTCCTACTTTTAAAAATTCCCCAAAAATTACAGAACACATCTCTAAAATTCATATCATCCAACAAAGATGCATTGAAATTCCAATAAGCACTCTTTATTTTAACATTTGCTATAAACACTTCACACAAAACCAAACAGTGATCCGAGAACCCAACTGGAGTAATAACACACTTTTTGACAATATTAAAATGAGATCTAGAACAATAAAACCTATCAAGCCTGGCCATAGAAATAGCATTATCTCTGGAGTGTGTCCATGTGTACTGCCTATTGTTATGGTTCAATTCTCTCCACACATCACATAAACTGTGCGTTTCAATCAATTCACGCATTACACGACTTGAAGCAGTGTGAGGTTCCAAATGATTCCTATCAAGAACATGATTTTCAGTACAATTAAAATCCCCCCCCAAAAAAAGATAATCATCGGAATTACAATTTTGTAAAAAAACACTGACATTATTAAATAACACAATTCTTTCAGTACCATTTGTGGGAGCATATACACTCACCGGCCACTTTATTAGGTACACCTGTCCAACTGCTCGTTAACACTTAATTTCTAAGCAGCCAATCACATGGCGGCAACTCAGTGCATTTAGGCATGTAGACATGGTCAAGACAATCTCCTGCAGTTCAAACCGAGCATCAGTATGGGGAAGAAAGGTGATTTGAGTGACTTTGAACGTGGCATGATTGTTGGTGCCAGAAGGGCTGGTCTGAGTATTTCAGAAACTGCTAATCTACTGGGATTTTCACGCACAACCATCTCTAGGGTTTACAGAGAATGGTCCGAAAAAGAAAAAACATCCAGTGAGCGGCAGTTCTGTGGGCGGAAATGCCTTGTTGATGCCAGAGGTCAGAGGAGAATGGCCAGACTGGTTCGAGCTGATAGAAGGGCAACAGTGACTGAAATAACCACTCGTTACAACCGAGGTATGCAGCAAAGCATTTGTGAAGCCACAACACGCACAACCTTGAGGCGGATGGGCTACAACAGCAGAAGACTCCACCGGGTACCACTCATCTCCACTACAAATAGGAAAAAGAGGCTACAATTTGCAAGAGCTCACCAAAATTGAACAGTTGAAGACTGGAAAAATGTTGCCTGGTCTGATGAGTCTCGATTTCTGTTGAGACATTCAGATGTTAGAGTCAGAATTTGGCGTAAACAGAATGAGAACATGGAACCATCATGCCTTGTTACCACTGTGCAGGCTGGTGGTGGTGGTGTAATGGTGTGGGGGATGTTTTCCTGGCACACTTTAGGCCCCTTAGTGCCAATTGGGCATCGTTTAAATGCCACGGCCTACCTGAGCATTGTTTCTGACCATGTCCATCCCTTTATGGCCACCATGTACCCATCCTCTGATGGCTACTTCCACCATGTCACAAAGCTCTAATCATTTCAAATTGGTTTCTTGAACATGACAATGAGTTCACTGTACTAAAATGGCCTCCACAGTCACCAGATCTCAACCCAATAGAGCATCTTTGGGATGTGGTGGAACGGGAGATTCGCATCATGGATGTGCAGCCGACAAATCTGCGGCAACTGTGTGATGCCATCATGTCAATATGGACCAAACTCCCTGAGGAATGCTTCCAGCACCTTGTTGAATCTATGCCACGAAGAATTGAGGCAGTTCTGAAGGCAAAAGGGGGTCCAACCCGTTACTAGCATGGGGTACCTAATAAAGTGGCCGGTGAGTGTATATTAAGAAAAACAAAATTAAACTTTTCAAATTTTGCTTGCAGGATTAAAAGCCTACCAGGTATCATTTGCTTTATTTGACATGAAATTGGCAAAAAACTTTTTGCAAAAAGAATGGCCACTCCACCTGTGACTGAGCTCAGATGTGTGAGGTACACCTGCCCTTGCCATTCTTTCCTCCAGTCAATTTCATTCAAGCAGTCACTGTGTGTTTCCTGTACGAACATTACATCTACACCCTTCTGACTAATTAACTCAAACAAAAGTGCTCTTTTTTGAATATCTCTAGCACCATTCAAGTTAAGGGTGCCCACTTTTATTGCACTCATTTGATTGCATAAATTTAAACAACATACAGAAACACACAATAACTTAAGAAAGAGACACCTATGTAGTTTCAAATCCATCTTCAATCTTTAATTCCAATTTCACTTTAGAAACAAATTTCTTCAGTCTATATATTTCCTGTACTGTGAATCGTTCTTCACCTTCTCCCCTCATTAACATCACGGCTGATTCAATGAATGCTTTCCGATCAGGAAAGTAATCTACAACCTGGACATTCTTCATATTCTTTGTCTTTTGTAAGAAACTTCTCAATTTTACAAAAGAATAACTTTGTTGACCCTTCTCATTGTTACCATCTGCAGCCTCACTATCAGAATCATCCATTGCACTGTGTTCAGTATCATCAGCTTGTTTATCCCTCACCACTTTATCACTTGTTTTCTTTGGGGATTTCTTGACACGTTTCCTCTTACTAGGAGGAGCTTTAAATAAAGCCTCATCCTTTTCAAAGTCAGTATTATTCTCCTCAGCTAAAATACATTCAGCTGTAGCTATAACACTGTCAGTTGTCACCGTAATTTGACTTTCATTCTCATTTTCTGTACTTTCCACGCCTCCTTAAACAACATCCCTACTTTGCTCACGCTCAACCCCTCTAACAACAACAGTCCTGCTAAGATCGCCATCTTCCCCCTCTTTTCTCGCATTCATTGTTACATTGTCAGCGCTAGTCTGCTCCACATTACTGCTACCGGCATTTTCATTTGTCAACACACCAGCACCCGCAACTTCAGCCCTCCCAGGACACACTCGTTTGGTGTGACCTTCTTTACCACACTCAAAACACTTCATTGTATCAGAAGATGCAAAAATGACATAATCAAATCCGTCAATTCGAAATTTGAACGCCACATTCATTTCATCTTCGCCGCTGTTTAAAATCATATACACTTGCCGTCTAAAACAAACAACATGCCTGAGCAAAGGAGACTTGCAACCAAGCGGTATTTTTTTCATTTGCGACATTATTTTGCCATGGCTAGACAACTCTGCTGTTAACAACTCGTCCTTAATAAAAGGTGGGACGTTGGAGAGGATAATTCTTTTTGCGGGTTGAATTAACGGAACAACAGAAACTAGCGTATCTTGGATCACAACTCCACTCTGAACAACACTATTCACTTTCTCTATGGCGTCCAAAAAAATAACCACAGCGCTATTCATTCGGGATGCAGAGACAATACTATCATACCCGACAGCCTTCCCAACAGCCAAAGCACAATCTTCTACAGAACAATTAAAAGCAGGCAGTACTTTAACGCCATGCCTGCGTGAAATTTGGTCAAAACTTTGACCGGGTAACGCCGGCCGACGGCGTCCTCTTACTTTATACTTCACACAATAACTATTTCCTCTATAAAATTATACCAATATTTTAAAACAATCAACAATACACACTTATACAAAGACAGTATAGGGAAAAACAGGAATAAAAGAAGAAAAAAAGCTCACTCTCACCACATCAGCGTTCTCACCGGTTCTCACTCACACACTCCTCACAACACTCACTCCGCACATGCGCACAAGGAGAGAGAGAGAGAGAGAGAGAGAGAGAGAGAGAGAGAGAGAGAGAGAGAGAGAGAGAGAGAGAGAGAGAGACAGACATACAGAGATAGATAGATAGATAGATAGATAGAGAGAGAGAGAGAGAGAGAGAGAGAGATAGACAGACAGACAGACAGACAGACAGACATAGAGAGAGAGAGAGAGAGAGAGAGAGACAGACAGACAGACATAGAGAGAGAGAGAGAGAGAGAGAGAGAGAGAGAGAGAGAGAGAGAGAGAGAGAGAGAGAGATAGATAGATAGATAGAGAGAGAGAGAGAGAGAGAGAGAGAGAGAGAGAGAGAGATAGAGAGAGAGAGAGAGAGAGAGAGAGAGAGAGATAGATAGATAGATAGATAGATAGATAGATAGATAGATAGATAGATAGATAGATAGATAGATAGAGAGAGAGAGAGACTTTTTTTGACTTTTAAGGGTCTCTTTAATACAAAATTTAAAAAATTACATGAACATTATAAAAGAAAAAAAAGAAAAAAAAAATTAAGTGAAAACTCACAATTATTTGTATTGTTTTACAAGAAAAACATTGCTCAAATAGAAATTAGCAAACCTTCATCAGAGTCAACTTCACAGATACACCGATTAACTTCCCATCTATATTTGAACATCTCCAGATCATTTATCAACTTATAATAACTATACTCTATATTGATACGGGATTTTATTAATCCCTTTAATACTGAAATAACATCAATTGAACCCTTGTCACTCAATTTACTTTTTCTTGTCAACCAAATAGCCATCTTTGCTTGTCCAAATAAGTAATTTAATAAAACATGATTCTCCCTTTTGTTTCTGCTATATTTAGGCCCATAAACAAACCGTTCAGGTGAAAAATCTTCCCCCAGGGTTTGACACCACTCTTCCATTTTAAGAAATAAAAGTTGTAATCTCTCACAATTAAAAAATAAATGGAAGACTGTTTCTTGTACTCCACAAAAAGGACATCCCTCCCCAACCTGTGGGTCAAGGTGTGCTCTGTGTCTGTTCGTAGCTATTATACCATGCACAACCCTCCATTGCAGGTCCCCAGTTCTTTTCTCAATGGGGGGTTTGTACAGGGTCCTCCAGCTGCCTTTAGGGGAAGCTCCTGGCCCAAAGATCTCTTGCCATTTAGTCTCTCTCACACTCTGCAACTGCAATGAGATGTATCACCTTTACGCACAGCCCGTACATCATTTTCTTTCCAGCATTACTAAAAAGTCCAAATTCATGTGTTTTAAAGGAGAGCAGACCATTCTCCATTTCTTGCCAAGTTCTGATGTCAGGTGAGAAAAGCAACTCTGGGAAGACAGGAGTCTCCTCTTCTCCAACAGGTGTCTCTAAAGAGTCTCTATAATCTTTGGGTAAAAACTCATAGATTTGAGTCAACAGTCTCTCTGCCACACGAACTGACCGTAAGCCCATTTTTGAAGCCAGGTTATCAGCAGTAATCCATCCTTCTTCAGAAACAAGGTGTCCAATTTTGGTGAAACTTGCATTCCACATCGCTTTAATGAGGGAAACAGATTTAAAACCATCCAAATCCAGTGCAGGATTAAAAAACAGTGGCTCTTCTCTCACCCACAGGCCTTTCACACCATTTTGTTGCCGAGAGAAACTGAAAAGTGTCCATGTTTTTAACACTGATCTATAAAAAGAAGTCAGTCCGCTCAAATCTGTTTTCTCAATGTCCATAAGAAATAAGTGGCGGTCAAATCCCATGTTGCCCGCTCTCTTCAGGAGGGTGCAGGCTATTCCAGCCCAGCTTACATCTTCTCCATATAACAGTCTCTGAGCCGTCTGGAGTCTAAAGGCTCTGACTCTGGCTCCAATGTCGACCAGCCCCTGTCCTCCTTCCTGTAATGGCAGATAGAGCACTGGTGCCTTCAGCCAGTGCTGTCCTGACCAGAAAAAGTCCACTAGACACCGTTGAATTGGTCTTACCAGCTCTTCTGGAGGCTCTAGGATCATCATTTTGTGCCACAGAGATGATGCAACCAGGTTGTTACAGACCAGGACTCTCCCCCTGTAGGACAGCTGGGGCAGCAACCATTTCCAGTGAGACAACCGAGCACACACTTTCTCCACTAGGCCCTCCCAATTTTTATTCCTATATTCCTGTGTCCCTAAAAAAACTCCTAAATATTTGAACCCTGCCTTCCCCCACAACAAACCACCAGGAAGTGATGGACTACTCGAGTCCTGTCCACACCACACAGCATTACTTTTTTGCCAATTAACTTTAGCTGAAGATGCTTTTCCATAACATTCTAAAGCCATTTTTAAACATTGAACATCACTATGATTTTTAATTAAAACAGTGACATCGTCTGCATATGCAGAAAGTTGAATAAGACTCTTAAACTCCAGTGTATTGACTTGTAGACCTGTAAGATGTTCTCGTAATTTACATAGTAAGGGCTCAATGGCTATACTATAAAGTTGACCTGAAATAGGACAACCTTGTCTAATGCCTCTGTTAACTTTTACAGGAATACTGAGGCCACCAGCTATTTTAATCATGCATTGTGCTCCAGCATACAGCAGTCTTATTTTGGAAATAAAACTCTCCCCAAATCCAAAAGCTTTTAAAGTATCAAAAAGAAAAGTGTGATCAACTCTGTCAAAGGCCTTTTCTTGATCCAATGACAGAAAACCCAAATTGGCATTATTGTGAGAAGCAAAATCAAAAATGTCACGTACCAAATGCAAATTATCTATTATAGATCTATTTTTTACACAGTAAGATTGATCTTTATGTATAATCGTATATAGTATACTATTTACCCTGCTGGCCAGACATTTTGAAAAAATTTTGTAATCAGAGCCGAGAATTGCTTCCCACTTCCCACCACTGAATAACATTTTCATAAAGACATTTTTCATTTTTCCAGTTTTCCCAAAAAAAATTAAAATTCTCACAAAAAAGTTTATCTTCCAAAAGTTTAACATTGAAGTGCCAGTAATAACTAGTATGCTTCCTTTCGGTCAGAATACACTCAAAAGTAATAAGTTTATGATCAGAAAGAGCCGTAGGGATGATATTTGTGTTAACAATCTTATTTCTCATGTTTTGTGATGTATAAAAACGGTCCAAACGTGCTCCAGAAACGCTGCCATTGCCAACTTTCATCCATGTATACTGCCGTACTAATAAATTATGCTCTCTCCATACATCTGAGTATTTTAGATTTTTAATTATATTGGCTAAACAGGTAGCTGACCGTGAATGGGGTTCTTCCCCATTCCGGTCTCGTACAAAGTCTAGAGTGCAATTCCAATCTCCCCCCAACACAATAAGATCACCATCCTGCTTTTGTTTTAAGATCTGTTCTAATTTAGTAAAAAGCTGTACTCTGTCTGCTCCTATATTAGGGCCATAGATGTTTACAAACAGGAAATTAAAATTCATAATTTCAGCCCTTACAGTCAAAAATCTCCCTGGTACCACTTCATCTTTAGATAAAATATTAATTTTGAGAGCAGGGGAAAAAAGTACAGCTACTCCAGCACTTACATTAGTCCCATGACTAAGAATGCTATCTCCTTCCCACCACAAGCCCCAATCGATCTCATTGTCT
Organism: Rhinichthys klamathensis goyatoka; assembly: GCF_029890125.1. Classification (NCBI taxonomy): domain Eukaryota; kingdom Metazoa; phylum Chordata; class Actinopteri; order Cypriniformes; family Leuciscidae; genus Rhinichthys; species Rhinichthys klamathensis. The sequence continues at coordinate 102,193 of NW_026607055.1, read as the reverse complement.
TCACTGCTATGGGTTTCTTGCAAAAAAACAACACTCAAATCTTTCAATCGAATAATTTCTGATAGTAACCCTCTTTTTCTCCTGTCCCTCAATCAATTTATGTTAATTGATCCCACCCGCAAGATCTCCATGAACAAAGGGAAAAGAAAGAGAGAAAAGCAGAACGAAAAAGTATAAGCCATTAAAATTATTTAGTTTTCCCCTTCACTTTCTCCAACCTTTTGCCTCGTCTGAGAACAGTAATATGCTTCTTAAGACGAAACCGCTTCTGTTGCGAAAGGTCATCGTAGTTGCTCATTTTTCTAGCCCGTAAAACAGAAGCAATAAACTTGTCAATATCAGGGAAATAGTTGGTTACTTCAACACCAGCTTTTCCTTTTGTATTATCAAGAAATGCATTAATTTGTTCAACAGTATACAGATCTTTATCAGTTCTTTCTACACTCTCTGACCACTGATCATCATCTCCATCATCAGTACACTGGGAATAACTGTCCATCTCATCTGCCATATTGTCCTCTGCGTCTTCAGCCTGTACTACATCATCAACTTCACCCACATAGTCCACACTACTCTGAGCCTCGCTCTTATCAACAGTGTCTAATACATTTCTAGATTTACCAGAAACATAACTGCACCCAGGTTGCTCCACACTCTTAGCATTGACATTAATCTCACTCACCTCCTCCATCTTGTCCTGCTCTGTGGCTCCTTCTCCCTGCTCCTCATTCCTCTGTTCATCACTTTCACTCGTTTGCTGGTCGGTAGGCCTAATCTCACTGTTGTTTACATCACCACTTATCACATCAGATGTGGACGCGCGCTGATCATCTTTATGTGGACAAGCGAAGCGTTTGTGCCCCAACTCACCACATTCGAAACACTTTAGGCTTTCGGTACTGGCGTAAACCATGTACGAATTCTCCATATGATTAACGCGGAAAGAGACTTCTAAGTTACGATCCTGTGAACTCAAAAACATTAAAACTTGGCGCCTGAAAGAAAGAACATGTTTTAGCGCGTTGTTACGACATCCAAGGGGAATCATTCTAACAGGACTTGCAATCTTTCCGAACCTCTGCAGTTCTTTCGTTAAGATCTCGTTAGGTAAAAAAGGTGGGACGTTCGAGATTATGATTTTCGTTGCTGGAGCGGACAGTGGTGTAATCGAAACAAACTTTTCTTTCACCCACACTCCGCTCACAGTCAACTGATTGACCTGGGAGTCTGATTTCAAAAATATGACGACAGCTTTATTCATCCGTGAGGCTGAAATGATATTCTCGAAACCAACCTGCTCTCCTATAACCACCAGCAGCTCTTCCACTGTCACTCCGGGTTCTGTTACACACTTACAACCATTACGGAGCGACAAGGTTGGCATTCCTTGCACGGAGACAGACGCCATACCGGCGTCTGAAAACCGCGCAAGCTAATTTACAAGGAAACAATAAGGTTTTTGGGCGAAGGGGAAAAAAGGGAAAAAAAAGGAAAAGTAAAGAAAAAGAAAAGAAAAGAAAAAGAGAAAGTGGAAACAAGAACGAGGAATCCGCAATCGCTCTCACAAACGCGCGCTCAACTCCCACACACTCCCAACACTCGCACCGAGAGAGAGAGAGAGAGAGAGAGATAGATAGATAGATAGATAGATAGATAGATAGAGAGAGAGAGAGAGAGAGAGAGACAGACAGACAGACAGACAGACAGACAGACAGACAGACAGACAGAGATAGATAGATAGATAGATAGATAGATAGATAGATAGATAGATAGATAGATAGATAGATAGATAGATAGATAGATGATGGATAGATAGATAGATAGATAGATAGATAGATAGATGTACTGTTGACTGTACTCCAGCAGGGGGCGTCAGTCCTCTCCTCTTCTCTCTGAGCTCGAGTCTTTAGCTGATGTTCTTTGACTTTTGTTGCTCAATTTCACACAGTATCATTTCCTTCTTACACTCCGTTCAGTTCTGTGACACGAATGTTCTGTTTTATACAGAGCAAAAGTGTTCTTTTTTTATTTATTTCATGAACACAATATTGGTTGATTTGGCATAATCAAATCATTGGCATGAAGTGGTGAATTGTTAAGTTATGAATAACATGAAATTACATTATTTCAGTGACAATAATGTTTTAGTTAATATGAAATGAACAGTTAGATTTTTACTAACATTAAGAATAATTAATAAATGCATATATCAGTAAAAGCTCCTGTATTGACACATTGTGTCTTTCTACGGGGTAAATGCACGTATAGACACGTATTATATCAGCGCTGAACATCCTCCTCATGTGAAGCCGAAGAGTTCTGCGTTAGACCTCCATCATGCTGTAGAACCGACAGGGCCACATTCATCTAATCCTAATTAATGTTTTAACAAGAAAATCTAATTATGGAATGCGTCTGAATCGCCTCATTCAATTGCCATGACAACCGGAACATCAGCATGACGGTGATTCCCAGTGAAGGCTGTGTGTGTGTGTGTGTGTGTGTGTGTGTTCTTAAAGTCCCTCTGTAGTCAATAATTGTATCCTTTAAAACTCATCTTTGATCACCAAAAGTACATATTTAAACGTTTTTTCCTTGAAAAAATCTTCATGCCTTGAATGTAACTCGACACCCTTGCCTCATTTAGTATGCGTGGTTCTATGCATATGCAAATGAGCCCCGCCTCCACTCACTCCCTCAGCTCAGAGATCCACTGGTTGACGATCACACGTTGATCTGATTGGTTACAAGGTCGTTTGTGACGTCAGAAACACCAGCGATTTCAAACCGTGTTTTTGAGACTGTCTTTGGTTCACTGCAGTTTTAAGGAGGAAATACTCAGCAATGCTGTCGACTTATGAACTTACACATGGTGTGTCTTAAAGCGTATTAAAACAACAACAACAACAAAAGAACAAAGAAAGAAACATCCTCTCACTTTCAACTGCTTTTTCTCCACAGCAGATTTCATAACATGTCTAAATATTTGTATGAACATAAAAAGATTCAACAACTGAGACATAACTGGAACAAATTTGACATTTGCTGAACAGAAAAGGAATAATGAGTCTGAAGAGATTTACTCCAATAGATTTATGTGGAAACACTCATACATTTCATTTTTCAGGATTCTTTGATGAATAGAAAGTTCAAAAGAACAACATTTGAAATAGAAATATATTGTAACATTATGATTTTTAACATTGCATTATGCTGATCCCCCAGCATGCACCTGACCCTGATCTCTATTACACGGTGAGCAGCACAATCATTTAATGTGAACGTTAATGTGTTAAACGTGCCACACACACACACACACACACACACACACACACTCACTCACACACACACACACACACACACACACACACACACACACACACACACACACACACACTCACTCACACTCACTCACACACACACACACACACACACACACTCACTTACACACACACACACACACACACACACACACACGCACTCACACACACACTCACTCACACACACTCACTTACACACACTCACTCACACACACACACACACGCGCGCGCGCACACACACACTCACTCTCACACACACACACACACACACACACAGGGCTGTTGCTTCATTCAAGGGCTGGAAAGTCATTAATATTGAAGATGCACATTAGGCCTCGCTGTGACGCATTTCATGAATTATGAAATATGAAACGTATAAATTAAGTACATAATGTGGTGTGTTGTTGTTTAAAATCAAGTACTGAACCATTTCCTGAACCTTTTGCCAAAGAATGCACTTTTTAGCGTGTTGTCTGAATTAGGAACATGGTGTTGCCGGAGTAAAGCGCCTACAGCTCTGCATCAGTTTCTCTGTGTTTGACTACAATAAAACCATCATTACGACCATCACATGATTCATCACTGCCACGAGTTAGACTACAGCGCCTGGCGCTCCGTGTTGGGAATGAAGGAAAATGATAGATTACTTGCAGTGGAAGCGGGGAAATGGTTTAAAAGGGAGATTTAGAGTCATTTCAAAATGCTTTTGCTTCAAAGTGTCGAGTCAGCCTTTTCTGTGTGTGTGGAAATAGGCCTTTCCTTTCTATATGACGAGCCGTATGCCTCAGCTGTCAGATTCACACAGAAATAATTCCTGAATCCAGTTGTTGTTTAAGCCTCTAAAAACAGGCTTTCGGGAATCTGAAATCTTGCTTTCATCCAGATCTGAGCATTACAAGAGCGGTTCGTTTCACTGATGCTGATATTATTGCTTTGGGGTTTAACTTGGACTTACTGTCGGTCACAGCACTGCACTCACAGATGTTTGTTTTATGGTATTATGAAGGTATGCTATGTACGTATAAATGTTTTCTGTAAGCACTTTAAATGGTTCTATGTGTTACATTTTCCAAAAAAAAAAGAAAAAAAAAGACAAATGATATGGGATAATGAAGTTTACCAAATATCAAATAACCAACATCCAGTTCTCCCTGGATGGCACATTTAATTGTATTTAATTTTGTTTAATTTTATTTAATTTTATTTAATTTTATTTAATTTTATTTAATTTTATTTAATTTTATTTAATTTTATTTAATTTTATTTAATTTTATTTAATTTTATTTACAAAACAGAAATGTTTAAAGTGATCTCTGTACGTATACTGGCAGTGAAAAAAAAATCCGCTTTACTATATTTTAATATTTATATAAATATATCTTTTTTTTTTTTTTTTAATTAAGTGAGAAAAATGTAATAATAAAGTCATAAAAAAATATTTAATAACACAAATGTAAGAATAGGAGTATTTTAGTGACGAAGAAATTGAAAATGTAGTATTTATATAAGAGTAATTTATGCACAAAACTCATTTCAAGCATTTAAGCATAAACTTTGCTTAAAGTTAAGATTTTTTTATTTTTTTAAAGGAAAGTTTAATTTAAGTGTGTCCAAACGTTTGATTGATATTTATATAAATATGTGTGGCCTCGTCTTCTTCCACACGCTGAGGAACATGAGCACAGCTCCCAGGACAGCCTGAGCTTCTCCCAGCGGACGCGATTGGAAATAGATTTCTGTTTCCACTAATGACTTTTTAGTTGTGGCAGGAGTGTAAGCGTCAGCTTCTCTGAGGAGCCTGAGTCAGCAAACATCGGGAGAAAGCTTTCGAGAGAGTCCCTCTCCACGACAGAGTCACGTGTGCATTATATCGGTGGCTATAGAACACGTTCTGGAGCTTGGCTTAATACTGTCCAACGGCACAATAATTACATGCATATTATTAGATCATTCATTGAAGAGTGACACTAGATCATCATGTGGATTGGAATTAGTTGATGCATTGTATTATATATGCTTGTGAAGACATTAATAATGCTGTCATATTAAGTTAATGATCATTTATTGTCATAGATCACCAGTAATGACATTCTCATGACCATTATTAGTATTCCCAGGCCTCTCTACTGTTCTGGACTGTGTTTCCTCCCATTAGGGATGAACTGGTCAATAACCGGTATGTTAATGGTTCAAACATTGTGCTTCGTTGTGCTTCATTAGATTGGGCTTCTTTTATTGATAATTTTCACCTGTTATGCATCTGTGCTTCTGGGCTAATTTCGTTCAATTGAGAATACAGAACACTCTGTGAATCAGTTATTTATTTTCTGCATATTTTGTGAATGGCAGTTCTGTTTTGTAATCATATGGCATCAGTTTTGGAATGGTGTTATTATAATACGTTGCTGTATTGCAGTGCCGGGATGCAGAAATATCCATTCCCCTTCAGAATATAATTTTCCCATTAGCCACTGCAGAGCAAAAGCTAATTACTTGAAAGTTAATAACATTACTAATTCAGCAAACATTAATCAGTTTGTCTTTACAGCCATTCAAGTTGAGGCTGTACTGTTCTTTATAAGGTGTGATTCCTTTTAAGATTTACAGTGAATATATTCCTGTCCCATTTCTCAGTTGTTGTTTTGTTAAGTGAATGATGTTTGACATTAAAAGGATTTACTATTGACCAAAGGCAATTAAAGAAGTACAGTATACTGCAAGCCTTGATGCGGGGCCAGGACCCTGAAGCAGCAGCAACAGCAGTGCCGAGCCGGAAGAGCAAAGACTGAACCCGAAGCATCTCTGCACCACTTCTGGCCATAGTCCCGCTCGCGGTCTGGGCATGAGCCACACAGGATTCGAACCCACCACCGGAATGGTTCAGGACTCATGGCACGTGGTTTAGCAGCTTGCACCACTCAGTTGACGCTGACTTACCAAACTGCCGAGGAGAGGGTTCAGTGTAAGAATTAGCACACAAAAGCATATTGACCAGATTAGCATGCTAAGCTAATAGCATGCTAATCTTAATGCTAAAGTAGCTTATGGTTAACCTGATAGCTGAATAGCCACAATGCATTCATAAAGTGTAGCATTTAATATCATGATATTACCGGTATATTCTAATTAATGGCAATGTCCTTGTGTAAAGAAGGAGACCTAATCAGACGGCAGTTTGGCGCTAGCTCTGACATACACACACACACACACATTCAAATTTGCCGCTCCTCTGTTACCGCTATGGTCCGGGTGCACACGAGACACATAGCACTTGTTCATTCAAACTCAAAGTACCCATCGTCTTGATACAATAAACTCACATCGCATACACACGCATACATATACGTGCATATAGATTTACCTGCTCATGATGAGTTGATTCTGGGAGTGAAAGAGACAGATTAAACGTGATTGTTGGTATCGAGGGCTATTTATAGCGCACTGTCACGTCTCCGCAATAATGGCATCACCCGGAAAGGAGGATACTATGTGTCATGTGATGTGGGAAATATTTTTGTGTCCATAGTTAATTTATGTCTTGAAAGAATATCACGTGATGTTGGTATGTATTTTATGGGTATATATTTATGTTTAATGTTTATTAGTGCGAGTTTATGTAGTACTTAAGCACTGTGAAATTTCATGTTCCCCGGGGTTTTGGTAAATGGTTGGCTCCAATAGGGGAGGAGCCAACAGTATAAAAGAGTGGCTAAATATTCATTCAGGGTCTCTTGGTAGGCTGATGCGTGAGTGTGCAGTTGTGGTGCCACAAACAAATCAATTAATGTTTTGCTGTGTGAAACCGTGTATTGTGGATACGTGTTTACAGTTTTTTTTTTTTTTGGTGCAGTTTGGGACTCGCTTGTAAATAAGTTTCACCTCTATATAAATAAACCATCATTTTGCACCATAGTGCATTTGCGAGTTGGGCCATCATTTTTATCTTGGACCATACCACGTCCAGGAAGTGGGCCATCAAAACCCACTTCCCTACATTTTGGTGTCAGAAGTGGGATAGATGGTTACCCTTTCTGCTCTTCGCTTACAGGGAAGTACCACAAGCTTCGACAGGATTCTCTCCATTTGAGTTGCTGTATGGATGGCAGGTGCAGGGACCTCTTGATTTGCTGAGGAAGAGCTGGGAGGTACCTGCCTCCAAACCCCAGGAAAAGGGTATCCTGAGCTATGTTCTGGAGATGAGAGAACGACTGGAGCGTTACAGGGACGAAGCCAAGGTTAACCTGAAACAGGCTCAACAAAACCAGAAAAGGTGGTACGATCAGAAGGCCAGGCTTCGCCAATATCAGTCAGGACAAAAAGTACTACTGTTGCTACCTTCTTCAACTAACAAACTACTAGCGAAGTGGCAGGGACCCTACACCATTAGCCGGAAAATGGGTCCGCTAACTTATGAAGTGCACCACCCAGATAAAGGAAAGGAAAGACAGACGTACCATGTAAACTTGTTAAAAGAGTGGAAGGAGCAAGCCAGTGTGGAGGCTAAAACTGTGTTGATGGTTAGGAAAGTGGAGGTGGAGGATGAGGACTGTGAAGCTCAAGTTCAGAGGCAGACCTCACAACTCGATTTTACCCATCTACAAGATCCTGAAAGGTCTGACCTGCAACATCTTCTATATCAGTTTCCAGATCTGCTTTGTCAAAGGCCTGGACGGACGGATGTAGCCCAACACACCATCCACTTAAATGACCCTACGCCATCGAGACAGCGGCCGTATCGCATCCCTGAGCGCCTTCTAACTCCTTTAAAAACTGAAATTGAGACAATGATACAACTGGGCGTCATCGAACCCTCTGCAAGTGAATGGAGTAGCCCAATAGTCATCGTGCCCAAGAAGGACCATACACTTCGCATTTGCATCGACTTTCGTAAATTGAACAGCCAATCCAAGTTTGATGCATACCCGATGCCCCGAGTGGATGAATTGTTGGAAAGGATCGGCCGAGCCCAGTTCATCACCACTCTTGATCTTTGTAAAGGGTTACTGGCAAGTGCCTCTTGACCCAGCATCTCGACCTTATACTGCATTTAAGACTCCCCTTGGATTATTCCATTTCACTGTCTTGCCCTTCGGATTGCATGGAGCCCCAGCAACGTTCCAGAGGATGATGGATCGAGTCCTGCAAGGTGGGGAGGAATGTTCAGCTGCATACTTGGATGATGTTGTCATCTTCAGTAACACCTGGAACGATCACATCCAACACCTCAAGCAAACTCTGGAAAGAATACAGAGAGCAGGTTTGACGACTCTGAACGTGGGAAAATGCAGATGGGCACAACGAGAAGCCTGTTATTTAGGATACCTGTTAGGTAATGGACAATTGAAACCACAAGTCAGCAAGGTAGAGGCAATTCATCGCAGCCCACCACCAAGAACAAAGAAAGAAGTTAGATCCTTCTTGGGTCTGGTGGGATGGTACAGGCGATTTATCCCAGAATTCGCCTCTATTGCTACCCCATTGACCAACTTGTTGGCTAAGGCAGTACGGAACCCCTTACCATGGACGGAGGACTGTGAGTTGGCTTTTAGATCCCTCAAGGAAAGGATCTGTTCCAGTTCAGTTCTCCAGATACCTGACTTCTCTCAGCGGTTTGTGGTCCAGGTTGATGCTTCTGCAATAGGATTAGGAGCGGTCCTAGCCCAAGGGATTGCTGGGGAGGAGAAGCCAGTGGTGTTCCTCAGTCGTAAGCTGCTGCCTAGAGAGGCAAGATACTCTACAATTGAAAAGGAGTGTCTTGCCATTAAATGGTCCCTCGATAGCCTCCGGTATTACCTGCTTGGGAGAGAGTTTGACTTGGAGACGGACCATCGGGCCCTAAGCTGGATCAATGCTATGAAGGACAACAATGCCAGAGTTACTCGATGGTACTTAGCTCTCCAACCTTTCCGCTACAATGTCCGTCACATCCCTGGGAGGAAGAATGTGATTGCTGACTACCTGTCTCGGTACCCGAGCAGTACGCAGCTTGGAGAGGGAGAAGGTAGTGTAAAGAAGGAGACCTAATCAGCCTGCAGTTTGGCGCTAGCTCTTGCCTTACACACACACACACACATTCAAATTTGCCGCTCCTCTGTTACCGCTATGGTCCGGGTGCACACGAGACACATAGCACTTGTTCATTCAAACTCAAAGTACCCATCGTCTTGATACAATAAACTCACATCGCATACACACGCATACATATACGTGCATATAGATTTACCTGCTCATGATGAGTTGATTCTGGGAGTGAAAGAGACAGATTAAGGTTAACCTGATAGCTGAATAGCCACAATGCATTCATAAAGTGTAGCATTTAATATCATGATATTACCGGTTTATTCTAATTAATGGCAATGTCCTTGTTTTGTTCTATTATAGCACCACCAAGTTCCACCGCTTTTTTTATGTGTTCTCAGAGTGAGCCCATACATGTGTGTGTCAAATTTGGTGAAAATATCTCATTTTGTTTTAGAGTTATAGACAATTATATGTATGAGAGGATAAAAATTAACCATGGGCGACTTTGATTGGAAATTTTTGCCACTTACTATCAAAATTTTAAACATTTGGGCATTAGCATATAGCTAACGTCCTATGTTTTCAAACTTCCTATGGTGGTTTTGTCTCGATTGGTCGAAGATATTGGCAAATGTTTTTTAAGCGCAACGCTACACAAACAGTTAGGCAAAACCTAGCATGTTTGGTATCGTTGGACTCGAAAAGAATTAGGAGATAACTCGTGTGAAAATAACTCAGCAGAAAGGAGCAGCAACTGGCTGTGGTTGAGCCGGAAAGATTCTAGCTGGCTGTGTACAGGCCGCCACGCTACGGTTTCGTAGAATTCTTGAAAAACTTGAGTCTGTTGGTTTATTTGGATAGGTAGTATTTACAGTCATTACGTTCGGTGGTAGGTGGTATGCCATACGGAACCGTTGCCACTGAAACTGCATATTAACGCACCAGTGGGGCTCGACAGCCTTAGTCAAACGGGTTGGCGCGTATGGTTGGGTTGCGGAGAGATTGTGAGATTGTGGTTAGGTCTCAGCAGCAGGAGGGATGTAGAGGTCAGTAAGCTGGGCTGAGTTGAGTGGGGGGCGGAGGGGGGTGACTCTGGGACGCCAGAGTCACTGTCGAGCCCTCTTGAGGTGTCGTGGGCTAGTCGACGAAACACTGAGGATGGAAGGTGCCCACTTGAAGACCCTAGAGATGTCCCCTACTCGGCTCAATCCAGACGGTTGTCGTGCTGGTCCACTGTAGTTGTAGCCGTCGCGTGTGCTGACGCGACAAGTACACTGCAGCCGTTAACGCCGGACAGAAGGGGAGTCACACCACCGTATGGAAAGAAGTATAAATGGATGGAGAAGCATAGTTTACTGTAAAACTACGTCTTAGTGTTGCTTATCTTGGCGAAAGCAGAGTACAAATCAGCATGAAGTTTTAACATCTACTCTCGTCTAATGGAAATCTCAACCACACCCAGTTATAAGCATTTGAAAAATAAAATTTGCCACTAGGTGGCGCTGGTTCAAAACTTCTGGTTCGAAGGGCATCGTATTAATGACCCATACCCAGTTTCGTAACGATATGTTCATGCGTTCATAAAATACAGCATTTTGGCACAAAATTCAAAATGGCCGACGCATAATAAGGTCGATATGGGAAAATTGGATATCAATCGACTCGGAGTACATTTGGTGGAAGGGCTTTCAGTTGTGAAGCGCCAAAATTATGGAATTATTTGCAATTGCACATTCGCCAGTTGGATTCAATTTCCCTTTTTAAAGCTCAGATTAAAACATTTGTTTAGAATAGCTTTTAGTGATTTGATTGTTTGATTTGTTTGATTGTATGTTTGATCTGTATGTCTGTCTTTTTGCATTTGTATTTTACTGATTTTACTTTTACTTTCATGTTGTACAGTGTCCTTGAGTGCCTTGAAATGCGCCTTTAAATAAAAGGTATTATTATTATACGAGAACACAGATGACAGTGAGCGACAGTGAGACAGTAAAGATGAAGGATTGAGTGCATTAACAGGACTGAGTGTTCACAGATGAGATTGCTGTGTATATGAAGAAGAAGAGGAGGCCCAGTACCGAACCCTGAGGTACACCTTAAAAACAAATTTGTTCAGTTTACTTAATTCAATTGTGCAAACTCGTTGCCTTAATTTAATTAAGTAAGCATAACTTAATTGCATCAAGTTCTTCTTACTTAATCCATTTAAGTTTTGTCAACTTAATTCTATCTGTGATCTGAGGAAGTGTACTCCCAGGGCCCTATCTTGCACCCGACGCAAATGACTTTGTACACTGACGCATGTATCATTCCTATTTTGCACCCGCGCAAAGCGGACTTTTCCCTCCACAGACGCACGTCGGTTAACTAAGAAATATACTTGCGCTCCCCGGGGCGGTTCAGCGCAAAGAGGAGGCGTGTTCCGGCGCAAACTTTCCCTCATGCTATTTTGCTGTTCTATAAAACAATTGCGCCACTGACCAGAAAAAAAGTAGTCTAAAGTCAGTAGCGCGTTGTTCTTTATGCTATTTTAAGGGCACATGCTTGACCATAATCAATGTAGCGTGTGCACAACGCGCATACACTTTGATTCTCTCATCTAAGCAGCAGTTTTCATTTTTGCAAATCATACATTATTACGATAGATAGATAGATAGATAGATAGATAGAGATAGATAGATAGATAGATAGATAGATAGATAGATAGATAGATAGATAGATAGATAGATAGATAGATAGATAGATAGATAGATAGATAGATAGATAGATAGATAGATAATTAATTTGGGTGGGTTTCTCCATCCCCAATGTCACTTCTCTGTGTTTTACGGCCCTGACAAGAACATTGCTCTCCTCGGCTGTGAACCGCTCCTGGCGCGCGCCTGGCAAATCCGCCGTTATAATAGGAATCCGCTTTAGAACAAGAGCGCCTGCTCTTAAAGGGAATGTGAGATGACGCTCTGATTGGTTTATTTCACGTTACGCCCAAACCACACCTATGAATAATGAAGCTACTTCAGACCAACCCCTTTTAGATTTGCGCCTGGCGCAAGAGGCATTTATCCCTCCGGGGAAATAGCAACAGCGCCGGGATCCGCCCACAAAGTTACTTGCGCTTTGACACTTGCGTTTCAGATCGTTAAAATAGGGCCCCCAGAGTGCATTGCGACATGAATAAATTAATTGCTTTGTTTTACTATTTTGGGCTTTATTTTACCATTACAATTTTATTTGCTATCGTTATTGGGGTTATACTGACAAGAGACAGCAAATAAAATTGTAATGGTCTAATTAATTACACAACTATTGTTGTGGTTTGCATGCTGAATGTTGAAGTCTGTGTGACTCAAGCAAAATTGCAAGATATTGTCACAAATATAGAGGGATTATATCAACCCAATTAAAAGTTTATGCCATAAGTGTTAGCAATAAAATGTTAAAAGATCATTATTATACATGAAATATAGTTATGTTATATATCATTAATACATTCATTCGAAACATGGAAATAATTTAAGTATAAATATATGTAATATTTATTACTTCACTTCTTTTGAAATCAAATAACTGTGATTTCATTTTGCATCACTGCATCACTTGTAAGAGAATTACAACATTATAAATGAAGTTCCAAGTGCCCAACCACAGGGAACACTAATCACAATAATGGTGAGACATTTTAGGAAATCAACATGAATTTATGAAGTCAACTTATGTGACGTTCTCCCAACATTTTTAGTTGTATTGACAATAACGTTCAAGATGACTGGAAAATGAGCGAATGCAGCTAAGATGAATGATGACTGCAGAAGTGAAGGAAATGAGTGAAAAGTCTATTAAGAATTGCCCCGCCTCAAAAACCATTTGCCCCGCCTGTTTTTTATTTATTTATTGCTTTGGCAAAATGGTACTCAAACCAGTCAAGTAAAGTTTACTTGGGTTTTCTGAGTAACGAAGGCATAGCATGCAAACAGTACAGATTACTAAATTGTTTAACCCTCTGGGTTTTTCACATAGCAGCAACATAGACTTAAAATACTCCGTCATTTATGGTCATATAAATAAAATCAATACATGATTATAAACTATAGAGGGTCTTATTTTTTGTGTACACTCACATTAACATCAAAACCTTGTGTTTTTTTTTAAATAAATAAAATAAACAGGGTGCGCTTTCAGCTCACTCTGTCTCCGCAAAAATCTTTCTGAAACATGTCTGGAAAATGAACGGAAACTCCGCTAATACTTATCACACAAACATGAAACATACGTCTAAAGAACGCTTTAAATTTCTACTTTTAAATAAAACAATTCACATTTAAAACAAATATTCTCCTGCAATGTAATCTGTCTGAAACTAAAGAGAAGTACAGTTTCTCCTGTCTCAGCTCATTATCGTTAATTTGTTCACACCCACTCGCAGAGCGCGCTATTCATAAGATAATGTCACAGGTCGGGGGGGGGGCCAAGCCAGACTGCGCCCACCCCTCAAACCCAGGACCACCTCGAGGAGCGTACCAGAGACCAGACAGACAAGAAGATTTTCTAAAAGTAACAATCTTTATTTGAATAAAAGCAAGAGTTAAAAGTCTTAATACGGGCTTCGTCTCTCTTTCCAGGGAGGAGGAGGCCGAGGGTTTCACTGCGGGGGCCCGGGTTACTGGCAGTCACCGAGGAGGAGGGAGCCGAACGCCCGTCTGGCGTGCAGGTAAGTAACGTGCTAAGGAGGCTCTTTTCGGCGTAATACAGGCGGACAACGGTCCGGGCAGACCAGGGCCGGGACCACGGGCCAGGAGGGGACTCTCTCCACAGGACAGGTGGGTAGCAGGTAAGTTTCTTCCAAGCGTCAGCTATTCGGCAGGTGATCGGCACAGGGGGCGATGGAGTCCAGGAGGAAGACTCGCTGCCGGTCAGGTAGGTAGTCGGGTAGGCAAGTCTCCTCCGTGTAGGGTGCTCTCCCCCGTGGCGTCACTGAGCAGCAGGTGTGAGGTCCTCCGGGTACCTTTCCGCCCTTGACGACTCCAGCCAGAGACAAGGGTACCCTGTATATTCCAAGACAGAGACAAGTGTGCAGGTTCAATTCTATTCCGGTGAAGTAAGGACTTACGGCTGGAGCGGGTGGTTCGGAGCAAGCAGCGCTGCTGCTGGGATGTGTCTCTCCTCTGAACAAGCAGCACACAAGAAGGCCAAGGCAGAAGAATCTTCTATTTAAATAGACAAAGCCTTTGACACAAGAACGAACATGATCCTTTCGTAGAATGGGGAATCAGGCTTACGGCTGGACTGGGTTGCTCCACACAGGCACTAGGGCGGGGGTGTGTCTTTTCTCCGAACAGGCAACACCCAAGAAGGCAGTGGCAGAAGAATCTTAAATAGACGGAGCATTTGATACAAGAACAAACATGATCCTTTCGTACAATGGGGAATCAGGCTTACGGCTGGACTGGGTGGTTCCCACGGCAACACGAAGGCTGGGGTGCGTCTCTCCTCCGAACAGGCAGCACACAAGAAGGCGGTGCCAGAGGAACGTTCTATTTAGATAGACAGGACAAGTTAAACAGGACAATCATACTCCTCTCCCATATCACAGGACCTGGTGGCCGAAGTGGAACATACACATCCAACCTGAGGGCTTCGTTCCGCAAACACTGGCGAGAATGTGAACTGGAGAACACTGGCGGTTAAATAAACATGTACATCCACACACTGCAACTTCACGTCAAGTCCAATACTGTGTGACACTTCAATTCAGGCACCGCAATCCACTCTCAAATCTTAGTGCAATAAGGCCAGCACTCACCCAATGTTCAATCCCTCCACTGTTGCGCTGATTCAACACTCAGAAGCTGGTGAGATGCAGAGGATTTCGCACCGCATGGAACACAGCGTCTTCAACACTCTTTCACACTCAGAAGAAGATATCAGGGTTTCAAAGATGAATCAGTTCACACTCTTAGTGGTAATTATATTTGTGGTCAACACACTTCACAATTCCTTGTCCAATTCAGTGCAAGACATGCATTCACACGGATCTGGTGTTTCATTACTTATCTTTCTCCCTCGAGTGATGGCATTCTCCAATCTTGACTCAATCTCCACAATTCACTCACTTCACATCGAATTCACGTTCCAGCTTGCACTCCCTCAATCACCGTTGCACCCCTTTCCAGTCAGATCCTCACAGCCGCTCCAAAGATCCCAGCAAACCCAAGCCACTGCCAAAGAAATCGATCTCTCCCGGGGGAGTACCACCCTCGAATGCCTTTTCCTTTTCCTTTTAACTGCCTCTTTAGGCCGTGTTTCCCAATCACAAATCCCCACACCAAACACCCGCACCTGGTACCGCTTAGCTAATCAGCTGCCGCTGTCATGGCAACTGACAACAAGCAAACCAGCACGGTGTGCCGGTGAAATCGTCCCGGGGGGAAACACACTCCTAGCGGAAATTAGTTCCGCTAGATTTGTCACCTTGTGACAATAATGTGTTGAGGCCATTTGCAAAATAGATAAACGCTCCCAGGCAAATGCTGTAAACTCTGTAAACACACTATATTTTTTAGTCAGATTAAGATTCGTCTTGCGCGGCTATGAGGAATAATCCTGGGACATTTACCACAGAACAAGTGCTGGTTTATTTTCACTTCGAGGAGGAGCAACAGATTCAGCTGAGAAGTGTAATTGTTTTATGCTTGTGCTTTGTTCTAATCGCGATATAGAATAACGTTAGTGTCTGTAAACGGAAAAATAGCATACTGTTCAAATGTGAAGCATGTTTCTGTGTGTGTGTGTGTGTGTGTGTGTGTGTGTGTGTGTGTGTGTGTGTGTGTGTGTGTGTGTGTGTGTGTGTGTGTGTGTGTGTGTGTGTGTGTGTGTGTGTGAATGAATGAATGAATGAATGAATGAATGAATGAATGAACGCACAGATACGCACTGTTACAGACGAAATAAAATAAAACATTTCGTTGACTAGTTTTGAATAAAGTTTTTCAAATCAAACAAGCATCAAATAAGCTTCAAATAAGCTTCAAATAAGCTTCAAAATAAAGACATCAAATAAGCTTTTGTTAGGAGTTTCTGCTCATATGTTAAATATATAGTATGTTTTGTCAATAAACTAATCAACTAAGATGTTTGTTCCAATGCAAGCTATATCAAAATTATGAATCCTCAACTTTGAAATATGTATGATCAAACTAAGACATTTATGGAAAAAGACAATTTTCTTTTCAAGATGTTTCCAACTCTAACTTTGAACTTTGAACTGAAATAAAACCATGTCTATATGGTGAAGGGTGTGTGATAGAAGTGTCCAGACGTATGCATCCTGTATTTTAAAGAAGACCATTTAATTATTTGCGATACATTATTCATTCACAAATAATTCAGGGACATTATTCATGTCCCTAAAGGTTGGAGTTTTCCTCATTTTTTAAATTAAGGCATTAAGATTTTTTATTCCTCTTTTTAGTCAACTTTAGCATGGGTGTGTTCACTTATTCTAAGCAGTGTGTGTGTGTGTGTGTGTGTGTGTGTATATAATTTAAAAGCAATTTTAACCAGAACAATCTACAATGCATGCCCAAAGTCGTGCAGCCATATAGTTTCTCTTGATATCAGCATGTTCACAGGTGTTTTTTTTAGTTTTTTTTTACAGGGACAAGATGCCACTAGCCGCGTTTCCACTGCCGGGCCAGGGCCGGGCCGTGCTAGTGCGTGCCAGGGCCAGTCGCGTTTCCACTGTCACTTCCGGGGCTTGATCGGGGCTTGATCGGGGCTTACTCGGGGCCAACGGCCAGGATTTCTGGCCCATCGAATACCTTGGGCCAAAGCGGGCCAGCTCGGGCTAGAGGAGTGGTTACGAACAGAGGCGGGGATTACCTGAGTCGAGAGACAGGAGCGCCGAATGATTCTGACTTTTAAAATAATTTAACTCACTTTCATGTTTTAATGCCTTCTGTTTGTGATCCGATGTGGATTCTGATCACCGTATAAGGTAGAAATATTTATACGCGATGCAAAAGACTATGCGCGCTAACCATTACCATAGTAAACATAGTAAACGCTTGAAGATACGCATAGTAAAAAAACATGGTGAACGCTTGAAGAAGTCAGACCAATCATAAAGGCTATCACAATCATGTTTTTATTTTATCTGTCAGTAGCCTACATATACTACATAGTAGTCTCTTTATACCGGACTATCTACTTTTTTTTCGGGAGCTTCCTGTTTCTCTGACTGAAAATATATCTGTAGCTACTGGGTGTCGAGACTGTGCTAACGCTCCTCAGGTCGTATTTTTGGTGGCATATAGCATTATTTGTAGAAATTATCATTCTTTCTAAATGTGATATATGTCCTGTAACTACCAAATAAACAGAAACAGCCTCGACTGAATAATGTAAGTGTGTCCTCTTTCTTTTGTGAAATAGACCTAACGGTCATTTATTTCTGTGTGACTAATGTGCAATTTTGACATAAATTAATTCATTATGATCAATGTATCACTTTTTATTGTAAACCTGTGGTAAAACATCGATGCTTGGGTTTTAAATATTCAAGTAAACAACAAAAATGCCAGCAAACGGCCGCTTTTATCATGTTTGTTTTGCGATGCACGCTGTTTCCAGTGATTTCTTTCCGATTAGTTTTCTGATAAAACTTCCATTGTTTGGTGAAATGATGGGTTAGTGTGACGTTGTTCTATAGAGGCGTGTTGCGGGCGTGTTTTAGTGACGCGCTGTGGAGCTTCTGGCCCGACAGTGGAAACGCAGGCAAGGTGCTACTGGCCCGAGGCTATTAGCCCGGCACGGCCCGTTTAAAGCCCTGGCCTAGCACTGGCCCGACAGTGGAAACGCGGCTACTGATGAGTCCTGCTGACTTCAACATTCACAGGAGACTGTACATGAACATGGTAAAATGAAAAATCAAACACCTTGGAAATGACAGGTATGTACTATGTTTCAGGAATGGGACCATGCTGTGTGACTGTGCAAGCCTCTGTCTTTAGATCAGTGTGTTTACTAATGTGCTTTTTTGTCCTTTGTTGTGTATCTTTGGATTATGTTGTGTTGTAAATAAATCCAAACAATCTAAAAGCCATTCTTTTTTAAATCTCCTCATTCTTTGTGCAAGGCTCCTCGTAATGATAGGGCCTGATGGCACCTAATAGGGCCATTATGGGTGGGTCTTTGTCTTTCTCAGGTGTGAAATGCCATACATATTAATTAGAGATCACGCCTCCTCGCATAAAGCTTTCTCACACTAAACACGTCATACACATTCTAAAAGACTTTATTGACTTATCTGAATGAGTAGTCAGGATGATTCTCACATAGTTTTGGAGCAAATATTCTAGGCTATGTGCTACAATTTTCAAAAGTCTTGTGAAGAAATAATCAATATGTGTTTTGCGGACTTATTTCAGAATCTTTTATTTTTAAGTTTTTCAATAACCATGCATAAATAATATTCTCTCAAAAATACAAACATGTACATACATGTTGCTCACATATTATGGTAGCCCTGTTTGTGCTATATAGAGTGAATTTACACCTTTGCCATTAACATGTTTATAAATAACTGAAAAAAGCACAAATGTCAGTGCATGTCAAAACATCCCAAGGGCCCCAAAAAACCCTTGGTCCCCAGAGGGTTAAGTAAGTTCAACAAATTATTGGACATTAAGTACAGTTAACGAAAAAGTCTTAGTAAGAACAACTGTTAGATTTTACAGTGACTGTTTGAGAGACTTGGATAGATTTCCCCTCTTCTGAAGGACATACCCATAATGCAGGACTCATTGTGATGCTCTGTGTGGAGAGGTTTATTAGCAACCCATCAGTGGAAAAACATGCCTTTGGCAACATTTCTGCACAATAATAATATGTTGCTTCGTGCATGTGTCACAACACTGAAAAATGAAATGTGCAGTAAAAGGCACTGAAAAAATTATCAGTTTTATCTGAAACAGATTAACGTGAATAATGTAGCTCCTATATGAAACCATACACTTATAGGGCCCTATCTTGCACCCGACGCAAATGACTTTGTACACTGACGCATGTATCATTCCTATTTTGCACCCGCGCAAAGCGGACTTTTCCCTCAACAGACACACGTCGGTTAACTAAGAAATATACTTGCGCTCCCCGGGGCGGTTCAGCGCAAAGAGGAGGCGTGTTCCGGCGCAAACTTTCCCTCATGCTATTTTGCTGTTCTATAAAACAATTGCGCCACTGACCAAAAAAAACCAAGGGCCCTATTTTAACGATCTGAAACGCAAGTGTCAAAGCGCAAAGCGCAAATAACTTTGTGGGCGGATCCCGGCGCTGTTGCTATTTTCCCGGCGGGATAAATGCCTCTTGCGCCTGGCGCAAATCTAAAAGGGGTTGGTCTGAAGTAGCTTCAATATTCATAGGTGTGGTTTGGGCGTAACGTGAAATAAACCAATCAGAGCGTCATCTCACATTCCCTTTAAGAGCAGGCGCGCTTGTTCTAAAGCGTATTCCTATTATAACGGCGGATTTACCAGGCGCGCGCCAGGAGCGGTTCACAGCCGAGGAGAGCAACGTTCTCGTCAGGGCCGTAAAACACAGAGAAGTGACATTGGGGATGGAGAAACCCACCCAAATTAATTATCTATCTATCTATCTATCTATCTATCTATCTATCTATCTATCTATCTATCTATCTATCTATCGTAATAATGTATGATTTGCAAAAATGAAAACTGCTGCTTAGATGAGAGAATCAAAGTGTATGCGCGTTGTGCACACGCTACATTGATTATGGCCAAGCATGTGCCCTTAAAATAGCATAATGAACAACGCGCAACGCGCCACTGACTTTAGACTAGTTTTTTTCTGGTCAGTGGCGCAATTGTTTTATAGAACAGCAAAATAGCATGAGGGAAAGTTTGCGCCGGAACACGCCTCCTCTTTGCGCTGAACCGCCCCGGGGAGCGCAAGTGTATTTCTTAGTTAACCGACGTGTGTCTGTGGAGGGAAAAGTCCGCTTTGCGCGGGTGCAAAATAGGAATGATACATGCGTCAGTGTACAAAGTCATTTGCGCCGAGTGCAAGATAGGGCCCCTAGTCTAAAGTCAGTAGCGCGTTGCGCGTTGTTCTTTATGCTATTTTAAGGGCGCATGCTTGACCATAATCAATGTAGCGTGTGCACAACGCGCATACACTTTGATTCTCTCATCTAAGCAGCAGTTTTAATTTTTCCAAATCATACATTATTACGATAGATAGATAGATAGATAGATAGATAGATAGATAGATAGATAGATAGATAGATAGATAGATAGATAGATAGATAGATAGATAGATAGATAGATAGATAGATAGACAATTTATTATAAAAGCATACATGTAGCTTACACATTTACCCAAATTATACGCCTGTTTAACAGAAGTTAATTTGGGTGGGTTTCTCCATCCCCAATGTCACTTCTCTGTGTTTTACGGCCCTGACGAGAACGTTGCTCTCCTCGGCTGTGAACCGCTCCTGTCGCGCGCCTGGCAAATCCGCCGTTATAATAGGAATCCGCTTTAGAACAAGCGCGCCTGCTCTTAAAGGGAATGTGAGATGACGCTCTGATTGGTTTATTTCACGTTACGCCCAAACCACACCTATGAATAATGAAGCTACTTCAGACCAATCCCTTTTAGATTTGCGCCTGGCGCAAGAGCCATTTATCCCGCCGGGAAAATAGCAACAGCGCCGGGATCCGCCCACAAAGTTACTTGCGCTTTGCGCTTTGAGACTTGCATTTCAGATCGTTAAAATAGGGCCCAGAGTGTTAACAAAAGCAAATGTGAGATAAGCATCTCTTCTCTTCTCTGATGATGTGGGCGGGGCAACCTGTCACTCACATGAGATCAGCCAATAGCAAACCACAACCATCCAATCAACTCCGCACAGACACAATCAAGTCCTTTTTTATTTTTCCGTGAAACATAA
This sequence comes from Rhinichthys klamathensis goyatoka, assembly GCF_029890125.1. Taxonomy (NCBI): domain Eukaryota; kingdom Metazoa; phylum Chordata; class Actinopteri; order Cypriniformes; family Leuciscidae; genus Rhinichthys; species Rhinichthys klamathensis. The sequence goes on along the minus strand of NW_026607055.1, from coordinate 80,884 downwards.
CAGGATATTTTGAGGAATGCCTGAACTCATTTCTTACATACAATGAAAGTCAATGGGGTCCAAAACAACACTGGATGCGGGTCCCTCAACACTGCAATCCGGGAAAACGAGTTTTGAGTTGGGAATGCCTCATTTATCCCCCTCACGGTTCAGTGTTGGGTTTAGGCCTTTGCTTGTCTGTCTGGATGTGGGAATCCCACAGGCTGTTAGTGTTGTCCTGTCGTGCTGTGCTTGTTCTGATGCTGCCATTATTACCGCCTCAGCCCTGCCGTTTCCATCAGTCCTGCAGTTTCCCAACGCCTCAGTCCTGCAGTTTCCCAACGCCTCAGTCCTGCTGTTTCCCAACGCCTCAGTCCTGCAGTTTCCCAATGCCTCAATCCTGCAGTTTCCCAACGCCTCAGTCCTGCAGTTTCCCAACGCCTCAGTCCTGCTGTTTCCCAACGCCTCAGTCCTGCTGTTTCCCAACGCCTCAGTCCTGCAATTTCCCAACGCCTCAGTCCTGCAGTTTCCCAACGCCTCAGTCCTGCTGTTTCCCAACGCCTCAGTCCTGCAGTTTCCCAACGCCTCAGTCCTGCTGTTTCCCAACGCCTCAGTCCTGCAGTTTCCCAACGCCTCAGTCCTGCAGTTTCCCAACGCCTCAGTCCTGCAGTTTCCCAACGCCTCAGTCCTGCAGTTTCCCAACGCCTCAGTCCTGCTGTTTCCCAACGCCTCAGTCCTGCAGTTTCCCAACGCCTCAGTCCTGCTGTTTCCCAACGCCTCAGTCCTGCAGTTTCCCAACGCCTCAATCCTGCAGTTTCCCAACGCCTCAGTCCTGCAGTTTCCCAACGCCTCAGTCCTGCCGTTTCCCAACGCCTCAGTCCTGCTGTTTCCCAACGCCTCAGTCCTGCTGTTTCCCAACGCCTCAGTCCTGCAGTTTCCCAACGCCTCAGTCCTGCAGTTTCCCAACGCCTCAGTCCTGCAGTTTCCCAACGCCTCAGACCTGCAGTTTCCCAACGCCTCAGTCCTGCTGTTTCCCAACGCCTCAGTCCTGCAGTTTCCCAACGCCTCAGTCCTGCCGTTTCCCAACACCTCAGTCCTGCAGTTTCCCAACGCCTCAGTCCTGCTGTTTCCCAACGCCTCAGTCCTGCAGTTTCCCAACGCCTCAGTCCTGCAGTTTCCCAACGCCTCAGTCCTGCTGTTTCCCAACGCCTCAGTCCTGCAGTTTCCCAACGCCTCAGTCCTGCTGTTTCCCAACGCCTCAGTCCTGCAGTTTCCCAACGCCTCAGTCCTGCTGTTTCCCAACGCCTCAGTCCTGCAGTTTCCCAACGCCTCAATCCTGCAGTTTCCCAACGCCTCAGTCCTGCAGTTTCCCAACGCCTCAGTCCTGCCGTTTCCCAACGCCTCAGTCCTGCTGTTTCCCAACGCCTCAGTCCTGCTGTTTCCCAACGCCTCAGTCCTGCAGTTTCCCAACGCCTCAGTCCTGCAGTTTCCCAACGCCTCAGTCCTGCAGTTTCCCAACGCCTCAGTCCTGCTGTTTCCCAACGCCTCAGTCCTGCAGTTTCCCAACGCCTCAGACCTGCAGTTTCCCAACGCCTCAGTCCTGCTGTTTCCCAACGCCTCAGTCCTGCAGTTTCCCAACGCCTCAGTCCTGCCGTTTCCCAACACCTCAGTCCTGCAGTTTCCCAACGCCTCAGTCCTGCTGTTTCCCAACGCCTCAGTCCTGCAGTTTCCCAACGCCTCAGTCCTGCAGTTTCCCAACGCCTCAGTCCTGCTGTTTCCCAACGCCTCAGTCCTGCAGTTTCCCAACGCCTCAGTCCTGCAGTTTCCCAACGCCTCAGTCCTGCTGTTTCCCAACGCCTCAGTCCTGCTGTTTCCCAACGCCTCAGTCCTGCAATTTCCCAAGACCTCAGTCCTGCAGTTTCCCAACGCCTCAGTCCTGCCGTTTCCCAACACCTCAGTCCTGCTGTTTCCCAACGCCTCAGTCCTGCAATTTCCCAAGACCTCAGTCCTGCAGTTTCCCAACGCCTCAGTCCTGCCGTTTCCCAACGCCTCAGTCCTGCAGTTTCCCAATGCCTCAGTCCTGCTGTTTCCCAACGCCTCAGTCCTGCTGTTTCCCAACGCCTCAGTCCTTCAATTTCCCAACGCCTCAGTCCTGCTGTTTCCCAAAGCCTCAGTCCTGCAGTTTCCCAACGCCTCAATCCTGCAGTTTCCCAACGCCTCAGTCCTGCAGTTTCCCAACGCCTCAGTCCTGCTGTTTCCCAACGCCTCAGTCCTGCAGTTTCCCAACGCCTCAGTCCTGCAGTTTCCCAACGCCTCAGTCCTGCAGTTTCCCAACGCCTCAGTCCTGCAGTTTCCCAACGCCTCAGTCCTGCAGTTTCCCAACGCCTCAGTCCTGCAGTTTCCCAACGCCTCAGTCCTGCAGTTTCCCAACGCCTCAGCCTCAGTCCTGCAGTTTCCCAACGCCTCAGTCCTGCAGTTTCCCAACGCCTCAGTCCTGCAGTTTCCCAACGCCTCAGTCCTGCAGTTTCCCAACGCCTCAGTCCTGCAGTTTCCCAAGACCTCAGTCCTGCAGTTTCCCAACGCCTCAGTCCTGCAGTTTCCCAACGCCTCAGTCCTGCTGTTTCCCAACGCCTCAGTCCTGCTGTTTCCCAACGCCTCAGTCCTGCAGTTTCCCAACGCCTCAGTCCTGCAGTTTCCCAACGCCTCAGTCCTGCAGTTTCCCAAGACCTCAGTCCTGCAGTTTCCAAACGCCTCAATGTCAAACACCTCTGGTTTTAGTAGAGTTCGTGAGAAATATCCTTACAGCTTGATATATACAGGCTGAATATTTAATGATTAAACCATATCACATGATGAATTTGAGTATTTTGAAATTGAGTGTTTTTTTTTGGTAACACTTTACAATAAGGTCTTATTTATTAACATTAGTTATTGCATTAACCAACATGAACTAGCAATGAGCAATAAATAAGATTAATAAATGCTGTAGAAGTACTATTCATTTTTAGTTCACGTTAACTAAAGTAGTTAACTAATGTTAACAAATGAAACCTTATTTTGAAGTATGACCTTTTTTTCTACATGACAAAACTATGTTCTAAAAACATTTTGATAAAATTCCCATTAAGTTATAAAAACACTATTTCTGAGTTTAAAACGTTTCTTGGTTCATTCTTGGTAACGTGAACGTTAAGGGAACATTTTATAATTTTGCAAACATTATAAAAACGCTACTTTTGAATATTCTCTAAACATTCTGAAACAAGTGGTGATATTAAAAAAAACGTTCCAATGGAACATTTCGGGGGGAAAACAACATTAAAAAAAACGCTTTATTAACGTTACTGAACGTCGAGAGAACCTCGCCAGAATGTTAGCTAATGTCATTTAACGTTATTAACCCTAATATTTGGGATAGAGCCATTTTTGAATTTGTATTAATGTAAATAGATAATTAAAATCAATCACATATAAATCAAATATAATAACATTTAGCAGCAGTTTTTAATCATATTTTCGTCAGTTCAGGCCAGGGCTCTCCTTTTCTGAAAGATAGAGTTGCACAAACCCATCCGTGGTATTACATCATCCCCTGTTCAGAGAACAGCAGCCGGAACTGAGACTGTGCTTCGTGACACACTATGACAGACAGTGAGGACATTCATGCACTCACAACTAATTGGATTCTCTCAGCTCCTCTTCCAAACTCATGGCAACAGAACAAGACAGTCGAGGTGGACTTCAGTTCATCAACTGATCTCAGCTCATTAGAGCCTTATAGTCATTACTGCAGCTCCCCAATTAAGAGAAAGAACAACACACACACACACACACACACACACACGCACACACACACTCTCTCTTGCTCTCAGTCCTGGTCTTTGTTTTGAAAAGACCGGTTGCCATGGTAACGGACACAGGTAAACACACCGGGGAGGACGAGAGCCTTCATTCATGATCACTGTCACACATCAAGAAAATAATAGCATGAAAACTGTCAAAAGGTTGAATTGTGGCTAGAAACCAAAGCGGCAAAGTAACGTAAGTCTCTGCGATACAAAAGATATTAATGAAAACATAATATCTGTTATAGGCATACAATAAGATAAGACATAATCCAAAACACAATGCAGTGTGTGTGTGTGTGTGTGTGTGTGTGTGTGTGTGTGTGTGTGTGTGTGTGTGTGTGTGTGTGTGTGTGTGTGTGTGTGTGTGTGTGTGTGTGTGTGTGTGTGTGAATTGCATAAAATTATGCTAGTTTTCTAAAACCTTTTTTGTTGTTGTTGCATTGACTTCTGGTTCCCAGGTGATTTGTAGTGAATGTATGTCAGTTCCACTCAAGTTCACACATATGTAATTTATCAATAATTTTAACATTCAACTTTCGACCACTTTAAAAAATATATCCAATAGGCTTTAATTACATCACCGTTTAATTACATGCTTGTATAGTCAGATTCTGGTGGCATTCGAGGACATTCTCATCCTAGCATTTGATTGGACAGAGATCTGTGTAGTGCAGGATGAGTCATCAATACTCGTGGTCCCTAAAGAGAAAGGCTGTGAAAGCATTTAAGTGGATTTAGCCAGTATTTATGAGAACATTAGCATATCCTGAATGTATATAACCCCAAGGTTAAAATAGAAAACTTTTATTTTGATTGCAGAGAGTCAGTATAAATAGATTAATTATTTATAAAATCAAGTGAGCTTCTTGTATATTCTTGATACATGTGCTTAAAATGAAAGCCATGTGGTTTTCAAATGTTGTTGTTGTGCAGTGACATTCAAACGCCCTTTTACTTTCTTTGCATCTTCCAGGTAACATTATCCTACTTTGTAAATCAAAATATATTTTTTACAATTAAAGTAAGCAGAGGGGACTATAGTCTAATAAGTGGTGGATTCTCCCGATGAAGAGTTGTGTTAGATTGAGGAGTATGAGACAGAAGCCTGCGGTGCTAATATCGTGTGTGTGTGTGTGTGTGTGTGTGTGTGTGTGTGTGTGTGTGTGTTTAGCAGCGGACTCGGTTGCTTGTCGCTCGAGCCGCAGCGGAGATGCTGGCGCTGTTCTCTCTCTCTCCTCCGCGACACACACACACACACACACAGAGCGCGAGCGCGCATCATCACGCTCCTGCTTCTGCTGTGAACATCCACGGTTTGCTGCTATGAATCCTCCGTCCTGACGGCATTAACACACACACACACACTCCGACATGCAGGAGCGGGTGAAGAGCGTCGGAGCGGCCGCGCTGCTGACACTGTGCGCGATCCTCGAGGTGAGTCCAACACACACACACAACACACACACTGCTGACACTGTGCGCGATCCTCGAGGTGAGTCGCGTCGCGTCCGACACACAACACACACACTGCTGACACTGTGCGCGATCCTCGAGGTGAGTCCAACACACACAAACAACACACACACTGCTGACACTGTGCGCGATCCTCGAGGTGAGTCGCGTCGCGTCCGACGCACAACACACACACAACAAACGCTTCGCCATTTCACATCCTTCTGTACGGACACACACTTCATTAGCCGCTGGCTGTAGCGTTGAAAACGGTGTTAAATACAGCAGTAATGTTGAGCCTTTGTCTCTGCCCGCTCCTCCTACAGTAACACTCAGTGTGTGTGTGTGTATCATCATCATCATCATCATCATTCATTCACAGATGGAGGCAATACTGTAAACATGGTTGTTTCTGATCCGTTGGCAGTCAACGCAGATCTGTGCCTTTACAACAGCCCTGCAGTGTTAGAACTATTGTTGGGATTGTTTTAGTCTATGGCTTAGTTTTTTCAGAGGCTAGAGGAAATTAGAGTGTGTGTTATATTTATATTCAGTTGATTACTATATTTACGTTGGCCTCATATTAATTTTCACTGTTGGATAATCACATGCCTTTTACAGGCCTAATACATTTGAGGGAAGTTATGGGTGCATGAGTGTAAAAATATGTCATTTTTTTAATGTTTTGTACTTTCAGGCAGTTCAAACGTCCCAATGAAATGCAATTTATATTATCATGAGTATGTGTACAATACTATGTGTGTGTGTGTGTGTGTGTATACCGTTTTGCTATAGGTTGGCTGTTTTTTTCTTCAAATAACTTCCCCAAGCTTTGATATACAGCATTTACATTTCAAAGACTTGCAAAGCTGAGGCATAAAGCATCATCAGACCTTCTTACTGTACGCATTTGCAATTACAGTAATGGCATTTCACCTAATCTTTATACTGGCCTGCCAGAGAAGAAAGAGATACTTTGTCATTAGCACTTAGACGGGGATAAATCAATGTCAGCTAATTCACTCATAACATCAGTTAAATGCAGAGAGGTTGATCATAAAGCTCTGGTTCTTCATACTCATGCATGTAGTTTCTCAGTGCAGTGATGTGTCTTTACAGCAGTGTTGAGGGAACGACTACAGAGATGAACATAACTTGAATATGCTGGTTTAATAGAGAGTTATGACACATCTGCACCTGCAGCTGTTATGACTCATGTCCACTTGTGCCACAGATATATAATCAGTGGAAGGCATTATGGGTAGTGCTATTGAAGCATTTGTTGTTGTTTTAAAGGCGTATAATTGCAAGGAAGGGGAAAAAAAGATTTGATTTGAAAGATTATTATGCTAATTATTATGCTAATATTTAAATCTATGGTGTCCCCAGAATGTGTCTGTGAAATTTCATCTTAAAATTCCCCCCAGATCATATAGCTCGTCAAATTTGCCCCTTTTTGGGTGAGAGCAAAAACGTGCCGTTTGTGTGTGTGTTCCTTTAAATGCAAATGAGCTTTAGCTCCGCCTCCGTTCAGAAGAGGGCGGAGCCTTCACACGAGCTTCAGAGACTCCAGCAATAACAACACAGGCCAATCTCACTGATCCAGAGTCAGGAGTAACAGCAGCGAGTGCAGCCTTACGGAGAGACTCAGGGTGAGCTTCACTTTTACACGTTTCTGAATGTTAGCGGAGACATTTCTGTAGTTGTTGTGGAGTTACACTGATCATCTCCTCATCATGTTGAACTCTTCCACAAGTGTCCACAGTTCCTGAGGTGTTTATAAGACAGCGCTGACATGTTCTGGTCAATAGTGTTCAGTGTCGTCTGTGCTCGACCACAGAACAGTTTCAGGCTTTGCTGGATCTTCTCCAGTGCGTTAGAACTGGTCTCTGTTCGTGCTCGCCGAACCCAATGTCGCTGGTGTGTGTGAACGTGCAGATTAAGGGCCGGGAATATTATAAACGAGCAGATTAAGGGGCGGGAATATTATAATAAGATCCTCTTCAGATTTTCATGATATGTCCACTTTAGAATTTTATTTTCAAGCCAGTCTGAAAATTTTGTGAAAGAATATAAATGTCATGCAACTTGTAGCGCACAAAAATCTGGAAACATGCTTGTCAGGTCAAATAGTATACCATAACCAGTCAATGCATATTAAATTACTCTGTTGGAGATGACATATGATATACTGCATCAAAAACCATTTTAAATTGCATTTTTTCCCCAGTGTACAACATGACATCATGACTTTGCGTAAACATACACGCCACTTTTAAGTCAAGTGGTGTGTTATCTATACGCATTTTGAGCTATCCGCGTGTGTGTCCACGCCGAAACGAACCGGCATCTTTTGTGTGTATGTTAGAGGTCTTCTCGGGTCCTAAAAACTGTACCCGACCCGAATCACTACTTACCCGAACCCGACGTGCATAAAATTTTTTTTTTAAAGAAAAACACGACCCGAGACAGACCCGATAAAATTAGACCCGAGTCCGACCCGACCTGACGCCATTTCCTTTAGAACCCGACTGGACCCGAACGTAAACGGCATTTACATTGTGCACAGCAGCCCTGCGTTTCTCAAACATGCACTTAACATAGACGCGCAAGTGTAAGCGCGCTGAAGTGCTAAAATGTCAATCACACATCACTGTAACCCATTACGTCCTATAACATTTGGCATAATGTTATTTACCGGTCCATACGATGATTAGAACCACCATTCGTTTTCCCTGACATTTTTCGCAATGTCTGTTATCGCCTCCATGCTTTTCTGACAGTGTCGCGTATTTTTAAAATTGATTGACAGGCCTGGCTAAACGACAATTCAAATACTTGCATTTAGTCAAACATCCATCCACATGATGGCGCACTAGTTCTTCTTGGCAAAGGGAGGGGTTGGTTTATGTGGAGCGAGCAACTGAGTAAATAAATGCGGAGGCAACCGTGCTTACGCTGATAGCCCATTTGCACGTAGAAGCGCGGATTCGCTCTCTCACTTAGAAAAAGTGAGAGAACGGTGTCATAGAGTTGTTTTAAATACTGCAATTTTCTTAAATGCCCAACATAGTTTAAAAGAATTTGGGTCTTCTCGGGTCCATTTGGAAAAGGCATATTTATTTTAAATTACCCGAGACCCGAGGCCACTAATACCGAACCCGACCCGTGTCCGAGACACTCGTCAGAGTTTTGGACCCGAACCCGCTCGGGTCTCGGGTCGGACCTCGGGTTTTCGGATCCAAGTGGACCCGTGAAGACCTCTAGTGTATGTGTACGCCGTTAAATGTCCGAGCGAAACGAAGCAAAATGTAGATCTACATCTGTGGAGCGATATTTCTTTTCCTAGGATGGTAGGAGAAGACTCATAAATGGTATTAACCCCAGTGACGGGTAGGGTTAGGGACGGGGTTGGGGTAGGTCATATATTTATATATACAGTAATGTAACGTTAAGTCAAGGCGTTGATAAACACGCTGAAAAGCGATTATGCGTGTTGATAGCACGCCAAAAATGGAAATACGAATTGTCGTGTCATACATACGCCATTTCATGAGATCAGCCCTGGCCTCGCTTCCGGATCTGCCGTTTCCCTCGCCAGGAGCCACCGGAGCGAGTGCAGTCCATGAGCATCATGTGTTTATCTGCAGCAGTGAGTGCAAAGCCTGGCTTGAGTTTCTTGTTTCTCTGAACACACACTCTGAGCGCTCACACACTTGACCATCATCTGCTTCTCCGCTGAGAAGGACTTGAGCTGTGATCGGATCTAGCCTTAAAGCTAGCATCATTACGCGCTCGTGCACACGGACTTATCGAGAAAACCGCCGCCGCTTGATGACGCCCTAAAGAGTGAACTTTCAGATCTCGCACAGAGAATACTGTTGACGTCAGCCTTTTCACTCAGTGGAATAATGTGTGGCATTATTTAATCAGACGCTATACCAATGCATGCCAATCCATATTTAAATACTGAAAGTAGCAATGGTACCAACTTACCTTTTGTTCAGTAGCATTCCAGTATCTCAGAAGCCTAATCAATCAAAACTCACAGCCAATCAGAAGAGAGTGTGGGCGGAGTCTCTGCAAGTGCACTGCACTCAGATCAGCATAAAATTCATCAATATTACGAATGAAATAATATTCGTCATAGAATACACTTATTTTTTCACAGTTTAAATGTGTTTATTTACGCTTTCAGTACAGCTATAATGATAATCAAAATCGCATTAAATAATTTGAACATTAAATACGGCAGATAATCAGGTTCATCATCGGCGCAGTGTGTATGTTGTGTTTCCAGCCACGACGTCACAGAAATAGAAACCGCTTCTATACTAGACCAGGTTAGGCCGTAAACTCTGACTAGCATGCTAAAGAAAGCTAGCGGCGTTGGGTAACTCTGTCCCGCTGTGTCAGTCATGCCTCGTGTGTTTCTACGGTGTGTGCAACATCTCTCATGCATTATTCATCGTTGCGCAAGTTCCCAGTAAAGCGCTGTTGTTGTTGACGTGAAGGTCTCGCCTGACACCGGGTTAATCACCCGTCTGTGACCTTTCTCTCCCCGGGACCAACGCCCTTCCTCTGATCGGTGAATCTTTTGTCTTCCCTGAAACCAAAAGCAATCTCACGGTTGTATAAAAGCTCTCTCAGCATAAAGTCTGGTCCACTTTGCAGTGTTTTCTGGCCAGGATCTGCTCACTGAGACATGAAGAGACATTGTGCAGCTTATATATGATGTCAGTGAAGCGAATGTCCTGCACTGAGCTGAGATCAGGCCTGAAACACCACAGTCCAGCACAGTCCACCACTGTCCAGCACAGTCCAGCACAGTCCAGCACAGTCCACCACAGTCCAGCACAGTCCACCACAGTCCAGCACAGTCCACCACAGTCCAGCACAGTCCACCACAGTCCAGCACAGTCCAGCACAGTCCACCACAGTCCAGCACAGTCCACCACAGTCCACCACAGTCCAGCACAGTCCAGCACAGTCCACCACAGTCCACCACAGTCCAGCACAGTCCACCACAGTCCAGCACAGTCCGGCACAGTCCACCACAGTCCACCACAGTCCAGCACAGTCCAGCACAGTCCAGCACAGTCCAGCACAGTCCACCACAGTCCACCACAGTCCAGCACAGTCCAGCACAGTCCACCACAGTCCAGCACAGTCCACCACAGTCCAGCACAGTCCAGCACAGTCCACCACAGTCCAGCACAGTCCACCACAGTCCAGCACAGTCCGGCACAGTCCACCACAGTCCACCACAGTCCAGCACAGTCCACCACAGTCCAGCACAGTCCAGCACAGTCCACCACAGTCCAGCACAGTCCAGCACAGTCCACCACAGTCCAGCACAGTCCAGCACAGTCCACCACAGTCCAGCACAGTCCACCACAGTCCACCACAGTCCAGCACAGTCCGGCACAGTCCACCACAGTCCAGCACAGTCCACCACAGTCCACCACAGTCCAGCACAGTCCACCACAGTCCGGCACAGTCCGGCACAGTCCAGAGCACAGTCCAGCACAGTCCGGCACAGTCCAGCACAGTCCACCACAGTCCACCACAGTCCAGCACAGTCCACCACAGTCCACCACAGTCCACCACAGTCCAGCACAGTCCACCACAGTCCAGCACAGTCCACCACAGTCCACCACAGTCCAGCACAGTCCAGCACAGTCCACCACAGTCCAGCACAGTCCACCACAGTCCAGCACAGTCCACCACAGTCCAGCACAGTCCGGCACAGTCCACCACAGTCCAGCACAGTCCACCACAGTCCACCACAGTCCAGCACAGTCCAGCACTGTCCAGCACAGTCCACCACAGTCCACCACAGTCCACCACAGTCCACCACAGTCCAGCACAGTCCAGCACAGTCCAGCACAGTCCACCACAGTCCAGCACAGTCCACCACAGTCCAGCACAGTCCGGCACAGTCCACCACAGTCCACCACAGTCCAGCACAGTCCACCACAGTCCAGCACAGTCCAGCACAGTCCACCACAGTCCAGCACAGTCCGGCACAGTCCAGCACAGTCCAGCACAGTCCACCACAGTCCAGCACAGTCCACCACAGTCCAGCACAGTCCAGCACTGTCCAGCACAGTCCACCACAGTCCAGCACAGTCCACCACAGTCCACCACAGTCCAGCACAGTCCACCACAGTCCAGCACAGTCCACCACAGTCCAGCACAGTCCACCACAGTCCAGCACAGTCCGGCACAGTCCACCACAGTCCACCACAGTCCAGCACAGTCCACCACAGTCCAGCACAGTCCAGCACAGTCCAGCACAGTCCGGCAAAGTCCAGCACAGTCCACCACAGTCCAGCACAGTCCAGCACAGTCCACCACAGTCCAGCACAGTCCACCACAGTCCGGCACAGTCCGGCACAGTCCACCACAGTCCAGCACAGTCCACCACAGTCCACCACAGTCCACCACAGTCCAGCACAGTCCACCACAGTCCAGCACAGTCCGGCACAGTCCAGCACAGTCCACCACAGTCCACCACAGTCCAGCACAGTCCAGCACAGTCCACCACAGTCCAGCACAGTCCACCACAGTCCACCACAGTCCAGCACAGTCTGGCACAGTCCACCACAGTCCAGCACAGTCCGGCACAGTCCAGCACAGTCCACCACAGTCAAGCACAGTCAAGCACTGTCCAGCACAGTCCACCACAGTCCAGCACAGTCCACCACAGTCCAGCACAGTCCACCACAGTCCACCACAGTCCACCACAGTCCACCACTGTCCACCACAGTCCACCACAGTCCAGCACAGTCCAGCACAGTCCACCACAGTCCAGCACAGCCCACCACAGTCCACCACAGTCCACCACAGTCCAGCACAGTCCAGCACAGTCCACCACAGCACAGTCCACCACAGTCCAGCACAGTCCAGCACAGTCCACCACAGTCCAGCACAGTCCAGCACAGTCCACCACAGCACAGTCCACCACAGTCCAGCACAGTCCAGCACAGTCCAGCACAGCACAGTCCACCACAGTCCAGCACAGTCCACCACAGTCCAGCACAGTCCAGCACAGTCCACCACAGCACAGTCCGGCACAGTCCAGCACAGTCCAGCACAGTCCACCACAGTCCACCACAGTCCACCACAGTCCAGCACAGTCCACCACAGTCCACCACAGTCCAGCACAGTCCAGCACAGCACAGTCCACCACAGTCCACCACAGTCCAGCACAGTCCAGCACAGTCCACCACAGTCCAGCACAGTCCACCACAGTCCAGCACAGTCCAGCACAGCACAGTCCGGCACAGTCCAGCACAGTCCACCACAGTCCAGCACAGTCCAGCACAGTCCACCACAGTCCAGCACAGTCCAGCACAGTCCAGCACAGCACAGTCCACCACAGTCCAGCACAGTCCAGCACAGTCCACCACAGTCCACCACAGTCCACCACAGCACAGTCCAGCACAGTCCAGCACAGTCCACCACAGTCCAGCACAGTCCACCACAGTCCACCACAGTCCAGCACAGTCCAGCACAGTCCACCACATTCAAGCACAGTCCACCACAGTCCACCACAGTCCAGCACACAGTCCAGCACAGTCCACCACATTCAAGCACAGTCCACCACAGTCCACCACAGTCCAGCACAGTCCAGCACAGTCCGGCACAGTCCAGCACAGTCCACCACAGTCAAGCACAGTCCAGCACAGTCCACCACCGTCCACCACCGTCCAGCACAGTCCGGCACAGTCCACCACAGACCAGCACAGTCCAGCACAGTCCAGCACAGTCCACCACAGTCCAGCACAGTCCGGCACAGTCCAGCACAGTCCAGCACAGTCCACCACAGTCCAGCACAGTCCACCACAGTCCACCACAGTCCATCACAGTCCACCACAGTCCAGCACAGTCCACCACAGTCCAGCACAGTCCACCACAGTCAAGCACAGTCAAGCACAGTCCAGCACAGTCCACCACAGTCCAGCACAGTCCAGCACAGTCCAGCACAGTCCAGCACAGTCCAGAACAGTCAAGCACAGTCCAGCACAGTCCAGCACAGTCCACCACAGTCCACCACAGTCCAGCACAGTCCACCACAGTCCACCACAGTCCAGCACAGTCCAGCACACTCCAACACAGTCCAGCACAGTCCAGCACAGTCCACCACAGTCCAGCACAGTCCACCACAGTCCAGCACAGTCCACCACAGTCCAGCACAGTCCACCACAGTCCAGCACAGTCCAGCACAGTCCAGCACAGTCCACCACAGTCCAGCACAGTCCACCACAGTCCAGCACAGGACCAGGATCAGCTTCCGCTCAAACCAACAGGTTTACTTATTTCTCTTCATTTTAAATCAGGTTTGTCATTTTTTGGGCCTTTTATACAGTTTCCCCTGAATTTGTGCGATTGTTCTATAAACATCAACATTATGTGTTATTGTTATATATAAAATTATATCATTATATATCAAATGTATGTTATAATCACAGTTTTTATAATTTGTAAATATTTAAAACATCTAAAAAAAAATTTATCTGAAGTAACAAATTTAGGCTAGTTACTGATAGCTATTGACTAACTGTAATAACTTATTTTCCATAAATTAAACACATTTTTTTGTTGATTATTTTTTATTATTACAATAAAGTGCTTTAAATTTACTTCTGACACTTTTTGGTCCTGTTAAAGTGAAGGCAGTTTTGTTTATTCATAATAGGATCGAATCGTTGAATTTAATGCAGCCACTACAATTTATTATAAAATGCGATAATTTACTTGTAGGGTCCAAATGATGCTGAACATTTATTAGGTTATAATTAAAATAATTATGGTCAATATTATGGTATTTTGTATGATTTTAATTGTTGGATGCAGTTGAGAAAGTCAAGACTTTATAGGCCAAAATCATAATTTTAAAGGGAAGCAGACATGTTAAAGTTTAAAAGTTTAAAACTCGCTGTTTTCCACATGTTATATATGTTATATATGTAGACCAAAGTGTACCCTCTTTATCCAGTCTTCAGTGTCACATGATCCTTCAGAAATCACTCTAATATGATGATTTGATGCTCAAGAAACATTTATTATCAGTGTTGAAAACAGTTGCTATTTTTGTAGAAACGATGATAAATTTTTCATGAATCTGATGGACAAAAAGTTTGAAAGAAGAGCTTTTTTTTTCAAGTGTTTATTTCTTTTTCTTTTTTTTAATTATGATCCCAAACTTTTAAATGGTGGTATTATATTGTTTGTATTTTATATTATTATATATTTTCATTTTATTTATGTATTTTTGTATTTATTTTATATGTTTGCCTTCATTCTTATATAACAGTGTGGAAAGGAACGTTTGCTGATAGAAAAACATGTTTAGAAGAACGTAAAAGGTGCAGATCATCATTTTCTGCCTGGATTATTTCCTTCAATCCATAATTCAATATACAGCTATGAAGCATCGGTACAGAAATGCGTATTTCGTGTCGCAGATCCACACCTGACCCGCGTCTGCTCAGTCTCTGCTGTTTTTGCTTCAGAAATGTGTATTATACATTTGTCCATTATACCTTTGCTGGCATTCTGGTTCTGCATTTCAGGAAGGTTTGATCATCAGGTTTTTGCAGTATTGAACGCCTCTTCTAGACTTTAATATTGTCTTCGCAAAATGTCTGTCAACATTTATTTTGGGGAATCAACGCACAAAAAAGATGAAACCAGTGCAATATTCTACATTAATACAAATAGGAGTTGTTTATTCACACTTGGAGTTATTGTCCTGCTTGAATGTTGATTATTCTCCTCATATTCTCCATTGTTGCGGCTCCTCTCTTCCCAGTCTGTCAGTAACGCTCTGTTTACTTCCTGTCTCTATGAAGCCCCTCCTCCTGAAAAGCACACTGTGCTCTGATTGGTCGGCTGGAGCAGTGTGTTGTGATTGGTCTAGTGTAATAATCACATCGCATAATTCCCTTCTATATAGTAGGATAGGCAAAAAACAGGATGTGACAAAATAAGTATGTCCGGATAATAAAAGTATGTACAATCAAATTGATTTACCCAGGATATGGTAGATTTTTATAAAATAATAATAGAAAATAATAATAATTCATAACATAGTCTATATATAATTTATAATAGTCAATTATATGTATCTTAATTTGTATTATTTGTTTGTCTTTTTTGCAGTGCATAGAAGCAAAGAAGTATTGCTGGTATTTTGAAGGAGGATACCCCATCTATTTCATGTGAGTACTATCACTTTTATTCTCAAACTCTCTTACCTGTCACAACCGTCGTCGTGTAACCAATCAGATCAACGTGTGATCGTCAACCAGTGGATCTCTGAGTGAGTGAGTGAGTGGAGGCGGGGCTCATTTGCATATTCATTGAACCGCGCATACTAAATGAGGCAAGGGTGTCGAGTTACATTCAAGATATTATAAGGCATGAAGAATTTTCTTCAAGGAAAACCGTTTAGATATGTCATTTTGGTGAGTTTTAAGGGATAAAATGATTGACTGCAGGGGGACTTTAACACAGTGGTTTTGTTGATCTCTCTTATTGCATTAGCTCTAACATTCACTCCGCGCTCCACAATCCCCATGCATCAGCTCCACAGATCTCCTCATGCCGACATCAGAGTTACTCTCATCCTCTGCATCAAACATTAGACAAGAAGAGCTGTGTACATGAGGATCAGTTCGAGATGTCGGAGTATATCAGTGTGTGTTAGTGTAGTGTAGTGTGTAGTGTAGTGTATTGTAGTGTGTATTGTAGTGTGTAGTGTGTAGTGTAGTGTAGTGTAGTGTAGTGTAGTGTGTAGTGTAGTGTATTGTAGTGTGTATTGTAGTGTGTAGTGTAGTGTGTAGTGTAGTGTGCAGTGTAGTGTATTGTAGTGTAGTGTAGTGTATTGTGTAGTGTAGTGTAGTGTAGTGTGTAGTGTAGTGTAGTGTGTAGTGTAGTGTGTAGTGTAGTGTGTAGTGTAGTGTAGTGTGTAGTGTAGTGTAGTGTGTAGTGTGTAGTGTGTAGTGTAGTGTGTAGTGTAGTGTGTAGTGTAGTGTGTAGTGTAGTGTGTAGTGTAGAGTGTAGTGTAGTGTATAGTGTAGTGTAGTGTGTAGTGTGTAGTGTAGTGTAGTGTAGTGTAGTGTGTAGTGTAGTGTGTAGTGTAGTGTGTAGTGTAGTGTGTAGTGTGTATAGTGTAGTATGTAGTGTAGAGTGTAGTGTGTAGTGTAGTGTAGCGTAGTGTGTAGTGTAGTGTAGTGTAGTGTGTAGTGTAGTGTAGTGTGTAGTGTAGTGTGTAGTGTAGTGTGTAGTGTAGTGTAGTGTATTGTGTAGTGTAGTGTAGTGTAGTGTGTAGTGTAGTGTAGTGTGTAGTGTAGTGTGTAGTGTAGTGTAGTGTGTAGTGTAGTGTAGTGTGTAGTGTGTATAGTGTAGTGTGTAGTGTGTAGTGTAGTGTGTAGTGTAGTGTGTAGTGTAGTGTGTAGTGTAGTGTGTAGTGTAGAGTGTAGTGTAGTGTATAGTGTAGTGTAGTGTGTAGTGTGTAGTGTAGTGTAGTGTAGTGTAGTGTGTAGTGTAGTGTGTAGTGTAGTGTGTAGTGTGTATAGTGTAGTATGTAGTGTAGAGTGTAGTGTGTAGTGTAGTGTAGCGTAGTGTGTAGTGTAGTGTAGTGTAGTGTGTAGTGTAGTGTAGTGTGTAGTGTAGTGTGTAGTGTAGTGTGTAGTGTAGTGTAGTGTGTAGTGTGTAGTGTAGTGTAGTGTGTAGTGTAGTGTGTAGTGTAGTGTAGTGTGTAGTGTGTAGTGTGTATAGTGTAGTATGTAGTGTAGAGTGTAGTGTGTAGTGTAGTGTAGTGTAGTGTGTAGTGTAGTGTAGTGTAGTGTAGTGTAGTGTGTAGTGTAGTGTGTAGTGTAGTGTGTAGTGTGTATAGTGTAGTATGTAGTGTAGAGTGTAGAGTGTAGTGTGTAGTGTGTAGTGTAGTGTGTAGTGTGTAGTGTGTAGTGTGTAGTGTAGAGTATAGTGTAGTGTAGTGTGTAGTGTAGTGTGTTGTGTAGTGTAGTGTAGTGTAGTGTAGTGTAGTGTAGTGTGTAGTGTGTAGTGTGTAGTGTAGTGTGTAGTGTAGTGTAGTGTGTAGTGTAGTGTAGTGTGTAGTGTGTAGTGTAGTGTGTAGTGTAGTATAGTGTGTAGTGTAGTGTGTAGTGTGTAGTGTAGTATAGTGTGTAGTGTAGTGTAGTGTGTAGTGTGTAGTGTAGTGTAGTGTGTAGTGTAGTGTGTAGTGTAGTGTGTAGTGTAGTGTGTAGATCGTATTGTATTTTAGTGTAGGTAGTGTGTAGTGTAGTGTAAGTGTAGTGTAGTGAGTAGTAAGTGTGTAGTGTGTCTTAGAGACTATATACATAGACTACTATGAGATAGTGTGTAGTACTATTGTGTAGTGTAGCTGTGTAGTGGTAGTGTAGTGTTTAGTAGTAGTAGTGTAGTGTGTGTGTAGTTAGTGTAGGTGTAGTCTTTAGTGTAGTGTAGTGTAGTGTGTAGTGTAGTGTGTAGTGTAGTATAGTGTGTAGTGTAGTGTAGTGTAGTGTGTAGTGTAGTGTAGTGTAGTGTGTAGTGTGTAGTGTAGTGTGTAGTGTAGTGTAGTGTGTAGTGTAGTGTAGTATAGTGTGTAGTGTAGTGTGTAGTGTAGTGTGTAGTGTGTAGTGTAGTATAGTGTGTAGTGTAGTGTAGTGTAGTGTGTAGTGTAGTGTGTAGTGTAGTGTAGTGTGTAGTGTGTAGTGTGTAGTGTGTAGTGTAGTGTGTAGTGTAGTGTGTAGTGTAGTGTAGTGTGTAGTGTAGTGTGTAGTGTAGTGTAGTGTAGTGTAGTGTGTAGTGTGTAGTGTAGTGTGTAGTGTAGTGTAGTGTAGTGTGTAGTGTAGTGTAGTGTGTAGTGTAGTGTAGTGTGTAGTGTGTAGTGTAGTGTAGTGTGTAGTGTAGTGTGTAGTGTAAGTGTAGTGTAGTGTAGTGTGTAGTGTAGTGTAGTGTAGTGTGTAGTGTGTAGTGTAGTGTAGTCTGTAGTGTAGTGTAGTGTAGTGTGTAGTGTAGTGTAGTGTAGTGTAGTGTGTAGTGTAGTGTAGTGTAGTGTGTAGTGTGTAGTGTAGTGTAGTGTGTAGTGTAGTGTGTAGTGTAGTGTGTAGTGTAGTGTAGTGTAGTCTGTAGTGTAGTGTAGTCTGTAGTGTAGTGTAGTGTGTAGTGTAGTGTGTAGTGTAGTGTAGTCTGTAGTGTAGTGTAGTGTGTAGTGTAGTGTAGTGTAGTGTGTAGTGTAGTGTAGTGTGTAGTGTGGTGTGGTGTAGTGTGTAGTAGAGTCTATCAGTGTGTGTGTGTGTGTGTGTGAGAGATTAACTGTCGCGGTGTCCACCGGCTCAGACTGACGCTGTCGCTTGTATCCCGCTATCCCGCCGGACTGCCTGAGCTATGCGTGCGCGAGCTGTTCCTCTCGGGCTCGTACGGTGTTGTCATCAGGGTCGGCGCTATGGTGGGGCATTCGAGGGCAGTGCCCCCCCCCCCCCCCCCCTAGCGCTCATTGATGCCCCTCCTACCAGAGTTTCTAATACAATGCTAAATCATAAATCAGATGTAGGCTATACAACACCAAATGTCCAGCAATCTATTTAAACAGTACATTGTGTTTAATTTGTTGTCTAATGAGATCTAATATGTGTTATAGAGAAATAACGTTAGATATATTCAATCCGACTGTTATTTGTAAGTGCTTGAATGGTCCAGTGGTGGAATTTTAGACTAGCGTGCAAGAGATTCTGGGTTCTAACCCACACTCGCATAAAAAAAATTTTCCCATTAAAACCGATTATGTTTATCAGTGGTTGTCAGGGACATGTTTGAATGCATTTTACTTTGTGATTTCACCGGTACGAATAGAGATTTCTCTGCAACCGATCAAGCGCGCGTCCGTGTGAAGATGTTTCTTGTGGCAGCGCGAGCCACGAGAGAACACTATCAGCACCACAGACCGCAGTCAACGAGCACTTTGAATGGTGTGTCCCAAAAAAATATCCCTTTTAGTTATTTTTTTCAATATTAAATGTACAAACTTTAACTTAAATGAAATAAAATGAAATGATTTCAAAATAAATAATTTTGGTTGTTCATGACTATTGACTATTGGTCATCATTGGTCAATTCTTATTGGTCGCTGAGTAAAATTGTTACATTTGATTTGCATCGCGCAAAAGTTGTTTGAATCGAAAAGAACAGTTTGTCCGTCTATAATATCATAGATAGCTAGCGGCTAACTGTTACCCGGGCCTAATAAACGAAAGAAAAAAAAATGGATTTACGAAAATGGTTTAGTCCTGCTAAGCCTCTTCTTAAAGGGGTCATATAATGCCATTTTTGTACAAGCTAATATGATTCTTTAGGGTCTAAATTAAAAGTTTGTAATATACTTTAATTAAAAATTCTCATTAGTATTGTAAGAAAACACTTATTTTACCTGGTCAAAAACAGCTCTGTTTTCAGCACGCCGTTTCAGTGCATATGCCTTTAAATGATAATGAGCTGTGCTGACTCCGCCCCTCTGTTCTGCGCGTACACCGTTTGTAACACAATAACCATAATGCGTTGTTCATTATAAACGTGGAATTATGAATTATATTGAGAACGTCATGCATAGAAAACTTGCCGTAATGTACCCTGAGTGTAAACCTTAGACGCATTCATTGTGAAGCGTGCAGCTAGCGATTTGCAAAGATTAATATATTAATATAAAGTTTAATAAAACGTTACACTCACTTCAGTTCTTCTGGAGGTTCAGCAGGAACACGAATATCTGGTACCGATCCTTTATTCAGGAGCAGCTTCTTAGCAAATCCAGCTTTATACTGACCCTCGTTTATAAAGCAGTCTGGTGTGTGAAATGATTCGCGCAAACATGAGAGCATTGACGTTGCTCGTGGGGAATATTCCCTTCGAAAACAAACTCAGCCACTGCGTCTTCAGCGGTTCGGATTTAGGAACATTAAAATGACTGTGTTCGTTATTACACCCAAGAACAGAACACCACAATCGCTTAGAGCCATTCTGCTCATAGACAGTGCTCCAGCATATCAACAATGAGCGCGCCGGTCCACGCAGACTATGATTGACAGCTCTCACGAGCGAGGGCGGGTCTGTGTTGAAACGATGCTGTCAATCAACACTCGTGGGCGGGGCGTCTGTGACGTCACACGGTCGAACGGCTCGATTTGAGGCAGGGGAAAACATATAAGGAGATTAAAACAAAAACACTGGATGGATTTTTATCATTATATGATGGTTGTGTACAGGCACTGCCAACACACATTTCAGTACAATCAACTTGTAAAAGTGCATGTACCATTATATGACCCCTTTAAAATTTCTTGATAACAGACCGCTGCTAAGTATAGCACACCGTTGCCATTAAAAACAGAGCATTGCCATGGACACAGTTATGTTCACGCGGAAGCAATACAATCGTTTTTAAATCAAACTTCTATAAATTAATATTTTTTTTGTTGTATTTTTTTTGTTAATTATTTATTTGTAAAGTAGCCACATATTCCCAATTAACAAATAATAATAATAAATAAAAAACGTGTTTCGTTTTTTAAAGCATTTCTGCTGTGTTAGCAGAATTTTTTTTCTTTTTCTCAAACGGCAGTGCCCCCCCGCGGATGACCCAATGCCCCTCCAGTAGATCTGCTCTGGCGCCGACTCTGGTTGTCATCATCATCAGGGTTAGTCTGTGATTGTATTGTCGTCCGCGTAAACATCCCGTCTGAATCCACATCTCTGAGTTACTGGAAGAGATCACTTCAAAACTCACTGTTTAAATCATTTTTGATGCACCGATGCTACATTTTTCTAAAATCATGTTGTCACCATAATCAGCGTGTTTCTCCGAGCCGTTGTCTGGTGTTTAATGTGGATTCCTGTTCTCTGTGCTCCCTGTTCTCCTGGCTGTAGTTCTGTTAGGATTATTAATAAACCCCATCATCATCTTCTCTGCATCCCCGCGTTTCAGAACCACAGAAAACACAACACACCCGGGAACAATCAGGGAAGTAATCAACATGGGAAAACTACAAAAGGACTACAAAGATGGCCGACAGAACAGGAAACAGGAAGTATAAGTAAAGTCCAGGGACAAACGCGGAGAAGATGAAGCGTTGTGAAGATTCAGACTGTGTTTTCCTTCAGAGAGAGTGTGTCACGTCTTCATGCTGGTGAAGAGCTTTAGTCAGCTGGTGTTCAATGGGTCAGATCAGTGCACACACACACATTACTGGTCAGATCAGTGCACACACACACATTACTGGTCAGATCAGTGCACACACACACATTACTGGTCAGATCAGTGCACACACACACATTACTGGTCAGATCAGTGCACACACACACATTACTGGTCAGATCAGTGCACACACACACATTACTGGTCAGATCAGTGCACACACACACATTACTGGTCAGATCAGTGCACACACACACATTACTGGTCAGATCAGTACACACACACACATTACTGGTCAGATCAGTGCACACACATTACTGGTCAGATCAGTGCACACACACACATTACTGGTCAGATCAGTGCACACACACACACACATTACTGGTCAGATCAGTGCACACACACACACATTACTGGTCAGATCAGTGCACACACACACATTACTGGTCAGATCAGTGCACACACACACATTACTGGTCAGATCAGTGCACACACACACATTACTGGTCAGATCAGTACACACACACACATTACTGGTCAGATCAGTGCACACACACACACACACACACATTATCTGTGTAGAGGGAAATCTGCAGAAGGGACTCAAACATAGGAACTGGGAATGATGAAGTCATTGGCTGAAACTCTTTTTTAAGTGGTAACTTTGTGAATGACAGTTGCTCCAGTTCAGCAGAACTCTGCGGTGCGTCTGAATAACTCATGAGGAAGGGAACAGTGCTGTGGCTCTGGAGATTACTGTGTGTTAAAGTACCGGTGGAGGCGTTCAGCTCCGGCTCGGGTTCTCTTCAGATCGAGTGTCAGAACAGAGACTAAACATCAGAGAACTGCAGCGTCCCGCTTTCCAGAACAGAGAAATGAAGGAATAAATGATTTGATGGCAACCCATAAATCACATCATGTAGTGATTTAACAGATTATCAAGATTCACTTCAACTGGACCAACACAACAATAGCTGACGATTTAGATCATCATTACTGCAGTCTTCAGTGTCACATGATCCTTCAGAAATCACTCTAATATGAGGATCTGATGCTCAAGACACATTTATGATTATTATCAGTGTTAATAACAGCTTCATATTTTTGCGGAAACCGTCATACATTTTATTTTCCAGGATTTTCTGATGAATAGAAAGTTCAAAAGAACAGCGTTTATTTGAAATATAAACATAAATGTCTTTACTGATCAATTGAATGCATCCTTGATGAATAAAAGTATTAATAAATCAAATCTGTGAATCACCATCATGGTTGATGTCTGGTGTTTGATATCGTTATAGCATAATTGCCTAAGTCATGTTTATTTTAAATATGTCTAAGGCAATTATGCCATGAGGCTAACGCATAATCATTTAAATCAATGAACCTTGTTGACGTTGAAACTTTAGTATTGCTACTGATTTTATTTTATGTTTTGTTTGTATGCCTGTTAGTTGCTACTGGAGGTCTGATGGTTGTATATCACTGGTGTGATGGTGATGGTTGTATATCACTGGTGTGATGGGGATGGTTGTATATCACTGGTGTGATGGTGATGGTTGTATATCACTGGTGTGATGGGGATGGTTGTATATCACTGGTGTGATGGTGATGGTTGTATATCACTGGTGTGATGGTGATGGTTGTATATCACTGGTGTGATGGGGATAATGGTGATAATCAGCCTCTGGTTCTCATCAACAGCCCATTAGTTATGCTAATATAATAAAGTGACTCTAATGGGGCTCGTTTATTCAGTGTGTGCCACAGCTTGCTTTCCTGGAGAACACCGAGAACGGTGGACGCTGTTCCCACGAGACAGAGCTTTCCCAGGCCACACATTATAAGGTGTGTGTGATGCTCTCCGGCGTGACTCTAGATGAGCGGGTCTTGAGGCAGTGCGTCGAGCGAGCTTTATTTCAGCCGTATCAGCGCTCTGATTCGCGGCTCTCAGGCATTAGCAGAAGCTGTTGAGCTGAAGCTCTTGGCAAAATGGCCTTTGGTTCTTACAGTCTTCTTCTGTCATGTTGAAGAGCTTTCATGATTGATCCCTGTTTGAGCTCTGCTCGCCCGTCACGGGTCACAATACACACTCACAAACCTTCACTAATCTCCCAGACAGAACCATGGTGTCGGCCCACATGTGGAGTGCACGTGTGCCAGATGTGGGCCGGATCTGGGCCGACACGAATATCAGATCAGCACAGACGAGCTTTCAGGCACCCGGCGCTAGTGTGTTCTGCTCAGTACACAGTCTTCATCTTCACGTTGTTTAAGCAGCGACTGCATTAGCGCCCCCCTGTGGCCATGAGCTGCGGGTCTGAGGACGAGTGTGTGTGCTCGACCACAGAACAGTTTCAGGCTTTGCTGGATCTTCTCCAGTGCGTTAGAACTGGTCTCTGTTCGCGCTCGCCGAACCCAATGTCGCTGGTGTGTGTAAACGTGCAGATTAAGGGCCGGGAATATTATAATAAGATCCTCTTCATACGCCAGAAGGAGCGAAATCTGATCGGCTTATTGTTTGTCATGCTCTCAGAGAAAGACTCACCAGAACACAGTTACTGGGTTTCACTTTTCACGTTTTCTGTGCCGGATTACAGCACTTACACACGGAAGAAGTCAGATTTTCATATGTCCCCTTTAAGTCTTTCTATAAGGTTTATAAATCGCTGTATGTAAATATATCCATCAGGATTAGTGGGCAGGAGTTATTGACACATTAGAGTGATAAAGAAACATGGATGAATGAGGAATAATGTACTTGATGTTGAGAGTTGTTAAAAGTGCAATATGGCACAGAAAATATTTGTTCTATTGCTTGTGATTTGTTAGTATTTTAGTACTCACTGTTTACTTGTGTTTAAGAACGGCTTGAGAACGTGTTGCTTGCATTAGTGTGAGCTTTTGCTGTGCTGTTAAAACTGGTGTAGAGAATAGTGTAATTTCACTGGAGTCACTTGATATCGTAACAACATTTCCAGGATAAACAAAAACATAAAATGTGATAAATGACTCATATCGTGATATAAGATGTCGTCCATCCCCAGTTCGCTCGCGAGAACTCTTCTGGAACCTGAAATTTTAATATTTTTTTCCACACAGTATTTAGTGTTTTATTTTGATCCATTTCAACTGAGGCATTTACATCCCCTGTAGAAGATAAATCATGTTTTATTGGACATTATCTCAGCAGATAATCGCCCCTCATTATAACACATGTACCAAATGAGAATCGCTGTTCAACCCTTCAGTGTCTTCGGCTGTCCTCTTCCCTGTGCACATCCATGCTTTTACTACTGAAGAACGATGATGTCAGTCAGGATACGGAACTCTTTGCAGTCGCACATCATGTAATACAGGAGAAACTTTACACTGACGCTTCCATCATGAGTTCAGATCCTACAAGCACATTTGATGATCTTTGATGGTTCTTGTGAAATATTAGTATTCTGTGTATCAGTGGATGTATTTTCATCCCGGTTTCCCGCTGCTCCGTTCATCATTGTCCGTGTTTTCGGTGATGAAGTGCACTGGAGACGCTCCGACCGCGTGTGGTTCTGACGTGTGGATGTTCTGGTCCACAGATGCCGCTCGTATGAAGACTGCTGTGGGACTCGCTGTTGCGTCCGCGCTCTCTCCATACAGAGGCTCTGGTACTTCTGGTGAGAACACACTTTTATTCTGCTTTATACAGTTAAATTGTGTTTCATTTCACTCTACAAAATAAAGGTTCCTTATACTACAGGGCTGTTGAATGCTTGATTCTGATTGGTTGAGAACGTTCTAAGGTGTGCAATTATTTTCAGGGAAACGCACGGCTAAAGTAGTTCCAGGCAGGTTTGACCGCATTACAGTTCCATATCACTGCGCGTAGTTAACTGTAATAACGGAAAATAAAATAGGATACAATTCATAACAAGAAAAAAACATGCAGCCCCATGCGCTTGATCTGCAATTTTCGATGTCTAACTTCAATCAATGGACACATACAGTTTAATTTTAATAAATAAAGTATGTAGTCCTATCTATAGGCTAAATAGAAAATTAAATTGATTATAGGCTATATAAATAAATTGATAGTCCTGCTGGGTTTTCGTAATTAGTCCAGATAATATAACAAATAAATAATTATTGATAGGCCTACTTGTTAAAAGGGCTTTGTGTGTTTCATTTATTGGGTTATCTACTGTCAATTATAGAAAACAAGAATGAACGAATTAAAACAAATTTAATTAATAAATAAATAATAATATTGACACACATGCTTTTCTGTCTCATTATTGCAACATCTCTCTCTTCTCTCTCTCTCTCTCTCTCTCTCTCTCTCTCTCTCTCTCTCTCTCTCTCTCTCTCTCTCTCTCTCTCTCTCTCTCTCTCTCTAATAACGGCATTAATAACTGCATAAAGCCGGGGCACACTGACTAAGGCCAGTTATGAATGTAATTTGATACTTATGACTGATCATGCCCAAACGCGTGTTCATGTTCAGCGCGTTCAGTCTGTAACTTAGCCTATTCACAGTCTGTGTTGCTACAGTTGATGGAAACAGTCAGTCTTCGAATGTTTCAGCGAGTCGTAAGTGTGTCCCCATCATTAGTCTGCTATCAGTGGCTCAAACCTCCGTTACTAACTCTAAAATGACGTTTTGGAATTAGCAACGGAGGCATGGGATTAGATGCGTAAGAAATTAGTCCTACATACAAGAGCGTTTTAATGACAAAAACTTGACAAACGTCTTGAAATGCATCATCTGAACAATGTTCCGTGGTGTGGTAACTGTAGTATAAGCGGAATAATTGACTTCAGGCCGTTGAATTATTAGAAAAATAATGCACACCAGAGGTGTAACGGCCACTCCGCTTCGCGTCGTGACCGCATTACTACCTCGGGTGTGCATTATTTTTCTAATAATTCAACGGCCTGAAGTCAATTATTCCTTACATATTCCATTCCACAAAAGATTCTTCAGATTATTAAAATGTTCTTCACACTAAGAAAAAATAAAGTATTTTAAGAACTGATCGCCGAAAGGTTCATTGGAGAATAATTTTTTTTAAAAGGTAGCTAATTATCTCACAATGACATTTATTCTCACAGTTGCGACTTTTTATCACAATTTGGACTTTATAACTCACAATTGAAAGTTTATATCTCACAGTATTGAGAAAAAAAATCAGTGGCAGAAACGAGCTTTATAAAGATAATTCTGACTTTATAACTCGCAATTGTGACTTTATATCACGCAATTCTGAGATAAAAGTCAGAATTGTGAGATAAAAAGTCGCTATTACCTTTTTTATTTTGTGGCAGACACAAGCTTCCCCGTTATCTGTTGCAACATGAATCTAATTATGTTTGATTTCAAAAGCAGTTTTCGCACGTTTGCTTGATGAGGGCTGTGATTGGCAGATTGTGCTCGTCTCTGATAGGCTGCTGCTGATGATGGGCGTGCTCTTCTGCTGCGGCGCGGGCTTCTTCGTTCGCCGGCGGATGTATCCGTCTCCGCTCAGCGAAGATCCGACCTTTAACGTGTCCTTCACCAGACAGCCGGTCAGCACACCAGGTGAGCACTCACTCAACACCTGAAGGCTTCATACGTCACCTGAGCAGAAATCAGCATCTGTGACCCTGGCCCACAGAACCAGTCACAGGGGTCCATTTTCTGAATTTGAGATTTATACATCATCCGAAAGCTGGATAAATGAGCTTTCCATTGATGTATGGTTTGTTAGGACAGGACGATAATTGGCCGATATACAACTATTGAAGATCTGGAATCTGAGGGTGCAAAAAAAACTAAATATTGAGACTTTCCTTTAAAGTTGTGCATTTATGTTGGCGATTGTGCCGCATTCACTCACTAAAATAAATGTTTTATATATTTACGGTAGGAAATTTACAAAATATTTTCATGGAACATGATCTTTACTTAATATTCTATTAATTTTTGCCATAAAAGAAAAATCGATAATTTTGACCCATACAATGTATAGTTGTCACATATACACCGGTGCGACCCGAGACTGGTTTAGACCGGTCACAGATACACCGGTGCGACTCGTGACTGGTTTAGACCGGTCACAGATACACCGGTGCGACTCGTGACTGGTTTAGACTGGTCACAGATACACCGGTGCGACTCGTGACTGGTTTAGACCGGTCACAGATACACCGGTGCGACTCGTGACTGGTTTAGACCGGTCACAGATACACCGGTCCGACTCGAGACTGGTTTAGACCGGTCACACATACATCGGTGCGACTCGTGACTGGTTTAGACCGGTCACAGATACACCGGTGCGACTCGTGACTGGTTTAGACTGGTCACACATACATCGGTGCGACTCGTGACTGGTTTAGACCGGTCACAGATACACCGGTGCGACTCGTGACTGGTTTAGACCGGTCACAGATACACCGGTCCGACTCGAGACTGGTTTAGACTGGTCACAGATACACCGGTGCGACCCGAGACTGGTTTAGACTGGTCACAGATACACCGGTGCGACCCGAGACTGGTTTAGACCGGTCACAGATACACCGGTGCGACCCGAGACTGGTTTAGACTGGTCACAGATACACCGGTGCGACTCGTGACTGGTTTAGACTGGTCACAGATACACCGGTGCGACCCGAGACTGGTTTAGACTGGTCACAGATACACCTGTGTGACTCGTGACTGGTTTAGACTGGTCACAGATACACCGGTCCGACTCGAGACTGGTTTAGACTGGTCACAGATACACCGGTGCGACTCATGACTGGTTTAGACCGGTCACAGATACACCGGTGCGACCCGAGACTGGTTTAGACTGGTCACAGATACACCGGTGTGACTCGTGACTGGTTTAGACTGGTCACAGATACACCGGTCCGACTCGAGACTGGTTTAGACTGGTCACAGATACACCGGTGCGACTCGTGACTGGTTTAGACCGGTCACAGATACACCGGTCCGACTCGAGACTGGTTTAGACCGGTCACAGATACACCGGTGCGACCCGAGACTGGTTTAGACTGGTCACAGATACACCGGTGCGACTCGTGACTGGTTTAGACCGGTCACAGATACACCGGTCCGACTCGAGACTGGTTTAGACCGGTCACAGATACACCGGTGCGACCCGAGACTGGTTTAGACTGGTCACAGATACACCGGTGCGACCCGAGACTGGTTTAGACTGGTCACAGATACACCGGTGTGACTCGTGACTGGTTTAGACTGGTCACAGATACACCGGTCCGACTCGAGACTGGTTTAGACTGGTCACAGATACACCGGTGCGACTCGTGACTGGTTTAGACCGGTCACAGATACACCGGTGCGACTCGTGACTGGTTTAGACCGGTCATAGATACACTGGTGCGACCCGAGACTGGTTTAGACTGGTCACACGTACATCGGTGCGACCCGAGACTGGTTTAGACTGGTCACAGATACACCAGTGCGACTCGAGACTGGTTTAGACTGGTCACAGATACACCGGTGCGACTCGTGACTGGTTTAGACTGGTCACAGATACACCGGTGCGACTCGTGACTGGTTTAGACTGGTCAAATATACACCGGTGCGACTCGTGACTGGTTTAGACTGGTCACATATACATCGGTGCGACCCGAGACTGGTTTAGACTGGTCACAGATACACCGGTGCGACTCGTGACTGGTTTAGACCGGTCACAGATACACCGGTGCGACTCGTGACTGGTTTAGACTGGTCAAATATACACCGCCGCGACCCGAGACTGGTTTAGACTGGTCACAGATACACCGGTGCGACTCGTGACTGGTTTAGACTGGTCACACATACATCGGTGCGACCCGAGACTGGTTTAGACTGGTCACAGATACACCAGTGCGACTCGAGACTGGTTTAGACTGGTCACAGATACACCGGTGCGACTCGTGACTGGTTTAGACTGGTCACAGATACACCGGTGCGACTCGTGACTGGTTTAGACTGGTCAAATATACACCGGTGCGACCCGAGATTGGTTTAGACTGGTCACAGATACACCGGTGCGACTCGTGACTGGTTTAGACTGGTCACATATACATCGGTGCGACCCGAGACTGGTTTAGACTGGTCACAGATACACCGGTGCGACTCGAGACTGGTTTAGACTGGTCACAGATACACCAGGTGCGACTCGTGACTGGTTTAGACTGGTCACATATACATCGGTGCGACCCGAGACTGGTTTAGACTGGTCACAGATACACCAGGTGCGACTCGTGACTGGTTTAGACTGGTCACATATACATCGGTGCGACCTGAGACTGGTTTAGACTGGTCACAGATACACCGGTGCGACCCGAGACTGGTTTAGACTGGTCACAGATACACCGGTGCGACCCGAGACTGGTTTAGACCGGTCACAGATACACCGGTGCGACTCGAGACTGGTTTAGATTGGTCACAGATACACCGGTCCGACGCGAGACTGGTTTAGACTGGTCACAGTAGGGCTGGCCGATATATCGCATCACATTGTTATGCGCATCTCGTCAGTAAAGCCGGTTCCTTGATTAGTAGTAAATCGCCTTCACCTGCTTTCAGATGGAGCGGCATTTACTACAAAGAGCCGTAGTTAACGGACAAGCTGAGCCATATCGCATTAATATGCGGGAACGTATCGCCCGCGATATGCTGGTATGCTGCTGCTACAAAATATGTCCCTCATCTAAACCAAACCCTAGTTAGTAAACGCATCTCCCGAATCCTCCTCTATCAGTGTTGGTGAAGGCAGTCGTCTGGAGTCGCTCCTGCGTACAGCCGAGGCCGGCACTTCACACACACTTGAGTTATTTCCTCGTCTCTGAGCCAAACCAGCAGAACACTGCAAATGAGTCATTCTGGTGTGTGAGCAGATCCGAGCCAACATACGCCACACACAGACACACACACGCCACTAACACCACACACACACCACATACGCCACACACACACCACACACGCTGTCCTCATGTGCGGGAGACCGGACTTCTGTTTGGCCGTCTGGTCAGCGAGCGCTCGGTTAGTCTCCGGCTGTTCCATGTGTTCACTATCATATCAAATGTTGCCTCATTTGGGAGCGAAACTAGGGTGTAATTCGAATCTTTAAAGGAATATTCAAAGTTATTTTCTCTTTCTGTTCTCTGCGTCTGTGTCATGTTGGTATGAAAGCTTGTTTCTGCCGCGGAATACAAAAAAGTTTATATCTTACAATTCTGACTTTATAAATGACAATTTAAATATAGGCTACTTTTTTATCATTCAGATTTGTGAGTTAAAGGGATAGTTTGACCAAAAATGAAAATTCTTTCATTAATTACTCACCACTAACATCTAGCAATTTAGATTTATCTCTGAATTGTGAGGAAAAAGTCTAAATTGTGAGATATAACCTCATAATTGTGATATTTCTACTCAGTGGCGAAAACAAGATTTCATGAATTGGTGAAGTTATTGAAACGTCGGCGACAGTAATCTCAGCTCATCCCTCCGTTTACAGTAACACACTCATAATGAAACCCAAGACGCCTAAATTGTCTGTTTTGGGTGAATTTCGATCTGGGTTTTTTCTCATCTCAATGTAAATAGAGCTAAAAAGCCGTTCATGTCTGTTCCTGGTTTATCTGAGTTGATAGTATTTATAAGGCTGATAAATGATCCGTCAGTCCAGATTCATGCAGCATCTGTAATACTGTAATATTGTGACCATGTTTTCAAAACAATGTAATAGTTGCACATTTTAAACATTTATATGCAGTGCTGCACACGTTCCTACAAGACTTTTATTATGAAATGTGTTATTATGAATGAGTCGAAACAGAGAACTGATTATATAGACTGAGAATAAAACATTGCTGTACAATTGGCAATATTCATAGTTTCGTGGTGAACTATTTTCCCAACCACTAAAACACACATATTAGGGAAATAGGTCACTTTTGACTTTAATAAGTTTGTATCTGTTCTGAGGGAAAATGAACCGTCATTATTTGCTACTTGACTGGACAAATTACTTGAAAATCTGAATACGGCTGCAATTCCTCGGGTTTTATTGCTACGGCTTTTGTTTTTCAAAGGACAAATGAACATGAAAAAGGAAAAGCACCCTCTCGTTTATCTTACAGCACGTCGTTAAATGGAAAACTAAATAAAAAGGGTCGAGCTCCAGTTGAAGCGGACGAAGCTCGACACGCATCGATGAGACTGAAGCGTCCAGTTTCTGGCAGTAAATCTGAATGATATCTTGCATTCGTAAACACATATAGCTCTAAAAAATTAGGTAGGCTTCATAAAACACCATAATTATCAGCCTGCAGCCTTACCTCTCTTACACACGCGGGATTGATGCGTTAAGCTGTGATGTTCCTCTGCGCTTCAGCTCATTAATATCTGACGCAGCTGTCAACAATATTCATACTTTACATGTCAGGAGTGTGTGCGTTCACTGATCATGTAAGAGCTTGCAGAAGCGCTTGATGGTTTCAGCATCACCAGAGGAGCAGAGAGAGCGAAGGTTTGGGAGAAAGCGATTATATATATATATACCCAGTGCTGCTTGAAAGTTTGTGAACCCCTTGCAGAATCTGTGAAAAGGTGAATCATTTGAACAAAATAAGAGGGAGCATACAACATGCATGTTATTTTTAATTCACTACTGTCCTGAATAAGATGTTTTACATAAAAGATGTTTACATATAGTCCACAAGACAAACAAAAAATAGCTGAATTTATAAAAAATGACCCCGTTGAAAAGTTCCCTGATTCTTAATACGGCCGTTCCCTGGATGATCCACCGCTGTGTTTGTGATTTTGTTTGTCCTGAGCGGTTAAACTGCACAATGTTCTTCAGAAAAATTCCAGGGCCCGAAAAATCTTGATCATTTGAACTGTTTCCAGCAGTGCCTGATTGAGCTCATCTTCCACACTGAGGACGACTGAGGGACTCAAACACAGCTAAACAGGTTCACTCATTCACTGACGCTCCAGAAGCAAACACACATGCATTAGAGCGGTGGTCGATCATGATTTCTCTTTTCTAGCTGTAGTTAGTGTGTAATGTTGCAGTTTGAGCATGAACAACATCTGCAAAGTTACAGCGCTCAGAGTTCAAAGCAAAGCGAGAGATTTTCTTTTACAGAAATTGCTTTTTAAGGACTTCAACAAACGGCTGGGAGGAAAAAAACAAAAAACAAATCTGGAATGGTAAAGAACAAAATAATCTAAAAAGTTCTTCCTTTTTCCTATTGACACATTCAATATTCATAGAATTTGGTAAACATAGTGGGGACATTACAACATAAAGAATTCCTCCAAAAGGTTAAACAAAATTTCATTATTTTTATTTTTAATTAACTTTAATCACTTCTTCAGCGACTCCATCTCTATTAGGAATAAATTATATTTAGGTATGCATTTTGCAATTTTTTGTTTATGGATGTAATATTTACCATGTGCAATGCAGAAGTTCACCACATACTCAAACATTTGCTTCTGTGTGTGGAAGAAGATATAACATCTTTTAGAGATCATTTATAATTCAGCTTTCTTGATCCATGTTTACTTTACTATACAGAATTATTCCTAAGTTCCCCCTTGTATTCACATACAAGGTGGTATGGTAATGATGGTAATAAAACTGAACACTTGTGTAGATTTTCATCTAATTAATTTGATAGCATTTCATTTTCTTTCTGTAGAAATGTCTTATTCAATGTTGAACCATGTTAGGTTTCGAACTGAAGTGGAACAGTTTTGTAAGGACGATGTACAGTAAACGTGCAAATTGTCTGTGTGGAACTAGATTAGAGTGAATTATCACACTTTGTAAAGTCGTCTTCTATCTTACACCAGTGTGTGTGCGTGTGTGTGTGTGTTAGGGATGGGCGATATGGACTTAAAAATATATCACGATATTTTCTGGCATTTATTGCGATAACGATATCAATGACGATATAAATACAATACCATATTCACCACTGTTTTTGGCTACAAGTGATAGCTGCATGCAAAGTAAAATGTAGCCTTCACCAAATAGGCTCCTATAAAATACCAATTACCGTACATAAAATAATAATAAAAAAAAACAGTAAACGCCATCCCTTGCAGAAATGGAAAAGTTGCATACGTTTCTTCTGTAAAAGTGCAGATAATGTTTAAATAGTGCAACTATACTGAAAAACATCACACAGTAATAATACAAATCATTTACAAGTTTGAAATATAAAAAATCTAACAACGAATAGTTATACTAATACTACTACGAATTCTGATACTAATAACAATATAAACCACACTAAGGATTGATGAGCTGCTGGGTTCATGAATATCATCACGTCTGCGTTTGCGCATTAGTTTCTGCTTGCTCAAAGCTGAATAATTCCAAATGAACTCCATTATTTTTACAGGAAAATACAACAAATAATATAATTTACATGTAGACGTCATGTACACTTCAATTCTGCGTGGTATGTAAGACTCTCTCTCTCTCATCGAGTGCGTGAGAAACACGGAGCGCTCTCAGCAGTGACAGCACGTCATGCGCCTCAGTGTTTACTGCGCGTCAAATACACTGTGTATTCATTGAGATGAACTGATATAGTGGGCTTTACGGATCACTTGACGGAGAGCGACACTCAAGCGCTCAGTCAGTGTTCGGCGAGATGGGCGGATGAAAATCTGTGTGTACCAGTTCCAGATTGTAGAGGTAGTTACTCGTTTAGCGATAAACTTCACCTCAGCTTCACGTCTGCCTTCAGCCATGCGCGTGAGCTGCGAATGCGTCCCGCTAGGCTTTATCGTTATTATCGCGGGAAGACTAATTCTTATCGTGAGGAAAAATGTTAACGATATATCGCAAACGATAATATATCGCCCATCCCTAGTGTGTGTGTGTGCCACGGTCGTCCCTCAGTGTGACGCAGCTGCACATCAGATCTCCACTGACACATGTTCACATGTTACAGCGCTGGTAAACCTTGACTAATTTAGTCCATGTTTCTCCACCAGTCTCTCAGCAGCCGGGCATGCAAGGCTACGTTGACCCCTGCGTCGCCATGACGACGACCCTGGCCCCTGCCTACCCCGGGCCGGCCCCGGCGACGCACGTGATTGGCTCGTTCCCCCCGCCGCCGTCCTACTGTAGCCACCCGCCGCCGTCGTACGAGCAGGTGTTCAGCGGCGGCGAGAAGAAGAGCCACACACAGCCCTCGCAGTGAGCAACACACACACACACACACACTCGCTGGCTGGGTTTCAGGACGCCTCTTTCTTGCCCGTCCTCAGTCGTGGCGTGTGATCGGAGGGGCAACAAAGAGAACAGAGTCCTGATGGGATTTAAACGGAGGAAGAGACGGACTTCTCCACCGGCAGAGCCTGAGGCTGTCAGGAGATTCGGCTGTGTTCGCGAGTGTGTCGGCTGTGTTCGTGAGCGCGTGTGTTGGTCACACTGATCCGAGATGGAAGCGACCCTTGACCTTCAGGAGAACCGCTGCTCCCGACCCGTCCCGACACCCGTTTCGTACTGTAGACTTTCTGACCCGCATCATCATCTGAGCTGTCGCTTTGCTCCAATCCAAACGCTTTAATGGGCAGCAATTTGAAATAGATGATGAACTCGCACGGAGTGAGTCTATTGAAGCCATGCTCACATCTCTTCCGGGTCACTGCACCCATAATGCCCTGCTTCTGTGGACGGGCTGAGGCTCGTTTCAGGTTAAACGCCTCGTCTCGCTGGAGTTCGTTCTCTGGCCCTCTGCAGATTCATCATCATCACTGAAATATGTGCATAAGCAGAAGACCTGACCCCAGTGAGAGACACACAGCTGGAGTTCAGTGAGATCTGGAGGAGTGATGGTGCATCGACTGCTTGAACACACGTTAGCCTCTTCGCTAGCATGAACACGGATAACGTGAAGCTAACAGACACAGTGCTTTAACATTACATTCATGCATTTAGGAGACTTTTATTCAAAGCGACTCACAAGAGAAGAACTAAAGCCATTTTTTGGAGACAACAATATTTGTAATATCCAGTGCCAGATTTATTTCACTGATCAAGCTCTCTATATTTTCCAATAGTTATTTCACGTGCAGACAGAAGAATCTCTTAAACTCACATTTAAACCCTCATCAAACCCACATAAAAACAAGAAATTATAGTTTGCATGAATAAATGAAGCCTATTTTTAGGACTATGTAGTGTGTGTGTGTGTGTGTTGATGACAGTGAAGCGCATTGACCCTCTGCTGCCGCTCAATCATTTTTGACAGAAACATTTGACTTACGTTTTGTAGATGTTTGGTAAAGGTTTTGGCACTTGCTGTGTGAACTCACAAAAATCATGGACACGATTGTTAAAGGTGAAATGGTCCTGGAAAAAATAGTCAAACTTGTTCTTTTTGCCGTCAAAGATGATCTCATTAGGAACGGATGCGAGGTGAGTCTCCTCCAGTGGAAGCGTTCGGTACTGCGCCCACACACACACTCACTGAAAGCTCATTTTTGAGTTATCAACCTCAAATTAAATATTTTTTAAACTTAAAAAACAACAACATTTCGGTCATTTTTGACGGCCACGTGAGCAGTAGAGGGTTAATAATAATTTGGGGAAATGTGGTTAATTATAAAAAATGTCAATGCAAAATTCCCCCAATTTCTTTAATATTTTCTTGGTGAGTTCCGACCCAGACATGTCCTTGGTAAGATTCACCCACATATACTTAATAATGATCATTGTTTGGAAAAGTGTATCAAATTTGGAGGCTATT
The DNA here is from genome assembly GCF_029890125.1 of Rhinichthys klamathensis goyatoka. Lineage (NCBI taxonomy): Eukaryota > Metazoa > Chordata > Actinopteri > Cypriniformes > Leuciscidae > Rhinichthys > Rhinichthys klamathensis. The sequence goes on along the minus strand of NW_026607055.1, from coordinate 44,623 downwards.
TCCAGAACCCTAGAAGTGAAATGTCAATGTGTTTTTATTTAAAATGTGCTTAATATGATTAATATTTTGAATGCCGGCTGGTTAATACTCTTGATGTCGTGACCGTGGACAGAACGCTCCTTCGGGATCATGGACACACACATCTACACCAGAACGCCACAGGCTGGTCTCTTCGCCTGAACATGTTGTCAGTGCAGATATTGCATTATTGATTATTCACTCCTCATTATTGCCTGGAAAACTGCCCATCATTAATATGTCCTTGTGTATTTCAAGATCTGTTTGGAAAGTGTTGTTTTTTTGTAGTCGTGGTTTCATTGTTAATGTTTTATTTTTCATATGCTTGAAGTTTTAACTATGCAAAGGAGGGATGTTTAACTGGTAAGAGGTTGGTGTTGTGTGTGTGAAGGACAGCTGTGTAGTGTGACGTGTCACCGGCTGACGAAGCGGAGTGTTTTCTTCAGTACTTGCACTGTTTCCTACACTCGTCGACACCAGCAGCCATCAGCCAACCCTTCAGTGATGCGCTGCTGTAATAAAGCCCCTCTCTTTGAGACCTTTGCTACACCTTTCACATGTGTTGCCTTGCTTTAATGTGTTTGCGCTCATTTGAGGCTTGGGACTTTTTACTACTCAATCTCTTTACTTGCATAGTCATGACATTATACTCGAACTAATGGCCACAATGACCATGATTTGATACTATCAACCACAACATTCTTTTAAATAGACAAGAAAAGGATGTTGGCATTAGTGGAATTGCATTAGCATGGTTTAAATCATACTTATCTGACCGTCATCAGTTTGTAGCAGTAAATGAAGAGATGTCTTATCGATCACAAGTATGGCGTACCACAAGGCTCAGTACTAGGACCGCTGCTGTTCACTCTGTACATGCCACACACACACACACACACACACACACACACACTCTCTACATGCTACACACACACACACTCTGTACATGCTACCCTTGGGAGATATCATTAGGAAGCATGGCAGCTCTATATTTCTTCACGCCCCGACGAAACTTACCAACTCACAAAATTAACAGAATGCATAGCTGATATAAACACTGGATGACTAGTAATTTCCTACTGCTTAATTCTGAACAAACAGAGATTTTCTAATTATTGGAAATCCACCAGTCCCACTGGAGTTACTAACATCATCACAAGCGTACCGCTGTGAGCCGAGCTACGGCAAGCAGAGTGCTGAACACTGCCGGTTATGTACTTGCTCAAACATTTATTTTGGATCATTTTTAGCCCAAAAAAGTTACAGACTGCAGCTTTAAGATGTTCATTCTAATAGTTGTCTTTAATCATTGATTAAGTGTGAAACTCTTCATGTGTGCAGTAGGGGTGGGGGGAAAAATCGATTCTTAGATGCATCGCGATGCGGACGTGGACGATTCTGAATCGATTCGCAAATGTCAAAAATCGATTTTCAAAAAAAAAAAAAAATATATATATATATATATAATAACGTAATATATTGACGGAACTCTGAAGCGCGGAAGTGCAGTGCCCGGACCGTCTGTGTTGTGCACATAACAGAGACGCGATGACTGAGCGCGATATCCAAACACCCTCCTCGTTAAAAGCTGACGTGTGGAAATATTTTGGCTTCTGTGAAGTTGAAGGGGGGGAAGGAGCTGGACAAGAGCCACACTATTTGTAAGCTTTGTGGAATAAAACTAAAATATTTCGGAAAACACGACAAATATGAGAAGCCATATGACACGTTTCATATGGCCACCAAAGCACATTTTTGTCCCGCCAAAGCCTTTTTTGATCGGTGAGTGATGTGGAAAAAAATGACTGCTGCGCTTGACAGCCGCGAGCAGAGAGAGAGAGAGAGAGAGAGAGCCCCGGCCGCGCGCTCGCACTCTCACGTCTACAAACAACACGAGCGCTGTCTTGGTCTCTCTCTTCCTCGCGCATATCAAAATCAATTGACAGTAAAAGGTCGGACGGAAGACCGCAGTTTCACGTCGAGCATTTGGAGATTTTTAGAGATTAGAGACTCTAGGCCTACACTCAAAGAATAACATATCACTAAATTATAAAGGCCTGTCTAGTTAGTGTGTTGCATTTTGTCACTGTGTTCTACAGTAGGCTACAGTATATAAGCTGAAGGCTGCTACAGTAAGCTGTTCAAAAATGTTCATTTTGTCTTCTTAATGATTAAATTGGACAATTTTCTTCTAGAAAGACAAGGTGTTCAGGTGGAGAAAAAACTTTTTCTTTACCTTGACATGTTTCGACTGCAACCTGCAGTCTTCCTCCACCTCAACAACACCTTGTCTTTCTAGAAGAAAATTGTCCAATTTCTACAGTATGTTGGTTCTGATCTACTTCCTAAAGGAAATAAGCCTTTCATTTATTTGTTATTGTTTAGTTCAACTTAATGAGTCACAACACAATGTGATGTATTCATGTTCTACAGAACATAAGCTACATACACGACACAGAAAGTGCTTTGAGTTGTTGTTACTCAATAAAAGACTTTTTTTAATACTGCAATCACTTTGTAGTGTATTTTCATTTACTGTTGTGAAATGGAAAATCAATAATCGCTAATCGAGAATCGTTAATAATCGAAAATCGACTGTAATCGAATCGGGACTTCAATAATCGTAATCGAATCGAATCGGGAAATCAGACAGATTAACCACCCCTAGTGTGCAGTAGCATCTGCGCTCTGCGACAGTGTTTACAGCGATCTGATTCGAGAGGTGTGTACATCATGTGACACCGGCCTCGATAATGAAACGTGCGAACACACAGGTGTGATCTTAGAGTGTGTGTGTGTATGCCACCGTTCAGATTTATAAAAGCAGTCGTTGATGTGGAAATAATCTTTGCTCTTCTCTTACTGCAGTCTAATACTCATGAAACACCGTGAGCATTATTGCACAGAAGTGAAGTTCAATTCCTGTGGCTGAAGTCATTTATTAAGTATGCGTACTCTCTATAGTAGGGGTGGAACGGTACACAGAAGTCACGGTTCGGTTCATACCTCGGTTCAGACATCACGGTTCGGTACGATTTCGGTACAATGGAGTGAAAAGCAAAGCAAAAATGCAGAAGGCATTTTTATAAATGTCTTAAGCCTTGTATTTTTTTAAATAAGTTTTATTAATAAAGGCATAGAACCAGTTTATTTGTAGTGCACTGACAGTAGTTTTATATAATTAGTTTATTAATTAAATTATTAAAAAGACGAAAAGACCTTGAGATATGTTTGGTAATTGTACCTGAATGAATTTAAAATTAATTTGCTATTTCAGATCAATATATTTGTTTTCCTTCATTTTAATTAACTAACTTTATTCTCATCTGAATTATAAATAATTGATTACCGTATAAAATAATACTACCATAAAAACTTTTGTTAACAGGTGTAGGTTACAGTTTAGAGTGTGACAAAAGCACAATGTTGTGTTTTATTGCGAGTGTACACAAATATAAGTAAACAATTTGCAGTTTTAATGATGTCCTGTAGGAAAAAAATGACGGAGTATGTTTTTACGTTTCCACTGTTCGATCGCCCGTGCCTCTCTCACACACACACTCTCACACACACACACACACACACGCACGCACACACACACACACACACACACACACACACACACACACACACACACACACACAGTTCTTCGCGCGATTCGCGCCCGCGCCTCTCTCTCTCTCGCACGCGCGCACACACACACACACACACACCGCGCCTCTCTCTCTCGCACGCACACACACACACACACACACACACACTGTTCATCGCGCGATTCGCGCCCGCGCCTCTCTCTCTCGTACGCGCGCGCACACACACACACTGTTCGATCGCGCCTCTCTCTCTCTCGCACACACACACACACTGTTCATCGCGCCTCTCTCTCTCTCTCTCTCTCTCTCTCTCTCTCTCTCTCTCTCTCTCTCTCTCTCTCTCTCTCTCTCTCGCGCGCACACAGACACACACACTCCTGCATTGCAATCTTGATCGCAGCCTGTTCATTGCTGCGTTCACAGTCACACCAAAAGCGAATAGAGCGAAATTCATCGCTATTTAAGAGGTTTTTTTTATTTGTATACCGTGTATTCTGCGTGCAAATTCGTGCACCGAACCGTGACGCCCGTACCGTTTCGGTTCAATACGAATACATGTACCGTTCCACCCCTACTCTATAGGCTATATGGCCGTACTGCAGATCTGGCATCTGGAAGAGAGTGTGTTTGTACACATATTTGAGAATGATCTTCTGAGCTGTTCTGCAGTGTTCACTAGAATCAGACACTTGACCGGTTCAGAAAAGGCCCATTTTATTGAGACATTCATATCCTGAGGAACGATGTGTACATTCTTTCAGGAACACTGGACTCGTTCTGTCATCGAGACGATAACACTGACACAGTACACACTTGACAAACACACAAAGTCGGATTCGGATTATATTGGCCTAAAGACACACAAACACATTCCCACATGAGCTCGTGTTTCCATCCTCATGCAGAGACCGAGACGACACCGACGGACGGACGCTCCAGTGCGATTCACCAACACACATGCAAACGCACAAAGACATCAAACTCAAACATGTATTAGCTTCAGATATAATCCAACAGACTGATGAAGGTACGGACACAGAGCTCAAGGCGTCGGTTGAAAGGCTGACGGTTGTGTGTGTGTGTGTGTGTGTGTGTGTTGTAAAGGGTCCACCAGGCGTACCATCGAGCGCTGTCGAAGCTGCTCAGCTCCTCATACAGGAGCAGAAGTCTATGAGTCCACACACACAGGTCAAAGTTCAAAAGCAGGGAAGCTGGATCCCTCGGGCTGGAGGACGTCGGAGAGATAGTGGACGGCTCCTGCCATTCCTGCACACACAACCACCGGTCAGGAGAGATATTCATAACATCATCAGATCATGCGATCTCACGTGCTTACAGTCGTCATTAAAACAGAAGCAGCGCTGGTCTGCTCTCCTCTATAGTGTCGTATATCGAGTGAAACAAGAACACATGTGGGCGGGGCTTGATTGTGTCTGTGGGGACCTGATTGGATGGTTGTGGTTTGCTATTGGCTGATCTCATGTGAGTGACAGGTTATAGCCCCGCCCACATCATCAGAAAAGAGAAGAGATGCTGCAAGAGGAACTGATTCTCATTCAACATTATTAACACAATAAAGATGATGTGCACCCATAAATCATTTACAATAAACACTGCAATATTCCATGAAAAATAAAGATTTATCCATTTTGGTTTAATGGTGACTTTAAGTCCAAATGCCTAATTGAATTAGACTAGAATTATAAATACAGACTAATAAATTTTTTCTCATTAATATGCAGTGTGTGTGTGTGTGTGTGTGTAGTGAGGCTGAGAGACAGTGTCTCTGTGTGTGTGTGTGTGTGTGTGTGTAGTGAGGCTGAGGGACCAATCAGAGTGTGGCTTTTAATGAGCCTTGAGCGCGGGAAGTGTTGCCATGCCGACCGCGGTGAAGCGGACGAGGACTGTAGACGGCGACGCCGAGCTTCTCCAGCACCAGCACACTGGGAACAAGGGGATTTGGGCTGAATGGGCTCTCTGATATTTTATGGTCGTTTGCCTCTTTTATTCAGGATGAACAGCAGACGAGAGATACGAGGAGAGAGAGGAATCAGGACATGTTGCGAGCGGGATTAGAACCTAGAGCTGAAGCCCAGGAGCTCAATGTGTACTAGAGAACTGATGAAGAGAGACGTGACGCAGGATCAGGAAACAGCGAGTAATTAATGTTTTTAAAAATGGCTGAAATAAACAACAGTTCCAAAAGTTTGGGGCCACAAAGATTTTTTTTAAAAAGAAATTAATACTTTTATTCATCAAGGATGCATTAAATTGATCAAAAGTGACAGTAAAAACATTTATAATGTTACAAAAGATTCCATTTCAAATAAATGCTGTTCTTTTGAACTTTCAATTCATCAAAGAATTCTGAAGATTAAAATGTATGACGGTTTCCACAGAAATATGAAGCAGCACGACTGTTTTCAACACTGATAATAATCATAAATATTTCTTGAGCATCAGATCCTCATATTAGAGTGATTTCTGAAGGATCATGTGACACTGAAGACTGGAGTAATGATGCTGAAAATTCAGCTTTGATCACAGGAATAAATTACACTTTACTGTATATTCACATAGAAAACAGCTGATTTACACTGAGTAATATTACACTGTTTTACTGTATTTTTGATCAAATAAACGCAGCTTCGGTGAGCAGAAGAAACAAAAAACTCAAACTTTTGAACGGTATGTATATGAAGACTATATAATTATCCAATATAAACTGTAATAATGCGCTAGAGATGGGAACAGCTTTATAACGGACACACACCGCTAGAGCGTCAGCTTCAGCACAGAGGGACACCACTGATCTCAGGTCTGATCTCAGGTCTGACGTCACAGCGTCAGCTTCAGCACAGAGGGACACCACTGATCTCAGGTCTGACGTCACAGCGTCAGCTTCAGCACAGACGGACACCACTGATCTCAGGTCTGATCTCAGGTCTGACATCAGAGCGTCAGCTTCAGCACAGAGAGACACCACTGATCTCAGGTCTGATCTCAGGTCTGACGTCAGAGCGTCAGCTTCAGCACAGAGGGACACCACTGATCTCAGGTCTGACATCAGAGCGTCAGCTTCAGCACAGAGGGACACCACTGATCTCAGGTCTGATCTCAGGTCTGACATCAGAGCGTCAGCTTCAGCACAGAGGGACACCACTGATCTCAGGTCTGACATCAGAGCGTCAGCTTCAGCACAGACGGACACCACTGATCTCAGGTCTGACATCAGAGCGTCAGCTTCAGCACAGAGGGACACCACTGATCTCAGGTCTGACATCAGAGCGTCAGCTTTAGCACAGAGGGACACCACTGATCTCAGGTCTGACATCAGAGCGTCAGCTTCAGCACAGAGGGACACCACTGATCTCAGGTCTGATCTCAGGTCTGACGTCACAGCGTCAGCTTCAGCACAGAGGGACACCACTGATCTCAGGTCTGATCTCAGGTCTGATGTCAGAGCGTCAGCTTCAGCACAGAGGGACACCACTGATCTCAGGTCTGATCTCAGGTCTGACATCAGAGCGTCAGCTTCAGCACAGAGGGACACCACTGATCTCAGGTCTGACATCAGAGCGTCAGCTTCAGCACAGACGGACACCACTGATCTCAGGTCTGACATCAGAGCGTCAGCTTCAGCACAGAGGGACACCACTGATCTCAGGTCTGACATCAGAGCGTCAGCTTTAGCACAGAGGGACACCACTGATCTCAGGTCTGACATCAGAGCGTCAGCTTCAGCACAGAGGGACACCACTGATCTCAGGTCTGATCTCAGGTCTGACGTCACAGCGTCAGCTTCAGCACAGAGGGACACCACTGATCTCAGGTCTGACGTCACAGCGTCAGCTTCAGCACAGACGGACACCACTGATCTCAGGTCTGATCTCAGGTCTGACATCAGAGCGTCAGCTTCAGCACAGAGAGACACCACTGATCTCAGGTCTGATCTCAGGTCTGACGTCAGAGCGTCAGCTTCAGCACAGAGGGACACCACTGATCTCAGGTCTGACATCAGAGCGTCAGCTTCAGCACAGAGGGACACCACTGATCTCAGGTCTGATCTCAGGTCTGACATCAGAGCGTCAGCTTCAGCACAGAGGGACACCACTGATCTCAGGTCTGATCTCAGGTCTGACATCAGAGCGTCAGCTTCAGCACAGAGGGACACCACTGATCTCAGGTCTGACATCAGAGCGTCAGCTTCAGCACAGACGGACACCACTGATCTCAGGTCTGATCTCAGGTCTGACATCAGAGCGTCAGCTTCAGCACAGATGGACACCACTGATCTCAGGTCTGACATCAGAGCGTCAGCTTCAGCACAGAGGGACACCACTGATCTCAGGTCTGACATCAGAGCGTCAGCTTTAGCACAGAGGGACACCACTGATCTCAGGTCTGACATCAGAGCGTCAGCTTCAGCACAGAGGGACACCACTGATCTCAGGTCTGATCTCAGGTCTGACGTCAGAGCGTCAGCTTCAGCACAGAGGGACACCCCTGATCTCAGGTCTGATCTCAGGTCTGACGTCACAGCGTCAGCTTCAGCACAGACGGACACCACTGATCTTAGGTCTGATCTCAGGTCTGACGTCACAGCGTCAGCTTCAGCACAGAGGGACACCACTGATCTCAGGTCTGATCTAAGGTCTGACGTCACAGCGTCAGCTTTAGCACAGAGGGACACCACTGATCTCAGGTCTGACGTCAGAGCGTCAGCTTCAGCACAGAGGGACACCACTGATCTCAGGTCTGATCTCAGGTCTGACGTCAGAGCGTCAGCTTCAGCACAGAGGGACACCACTGATCTCAGGTCTGATCTCAGGTCTGACGTCAGAGCGTCAGCTTCAGCATAGAGGGACACCACTGATCTCAGGTCTGATGTCAGAGCGTCAGCTTCAGCACAGAGGGACACCACTGATCTCAGGTCTGATGTCAGATCGTCAGCTTCAGCACAGACGGACACCACTGATCTTAGGTCTGATCTCAGGTCTGACGTCAGAGCGTCAGCTTCAGCACAGAGGGACACCACTGATCTCAGGTCTGATCTCAGGTCTGACGTCAGAGCGTCAGCTTCAGCACAGACGGACACCACTGATCTTAGGTCTGATCTCAGGTCTGACGTCAGATCGTCAGCTTCAGCACAGACGGACACCACTGATCTTAGGTCTGATCTCAGGTCTGACGTCAGAGCGTCAGCTTCAGCACAGACGGACACCACTGATCTTAGGTCTGATCTCAGGTCTGACGTCAGAGCGTCAGCTTCAGCACAGAGGGACACCACTGATCTCAGGTCTGATCTCAGGTCTGACGTCAGAGCGTCAGCTCCAGCACAGAGGGACACCACTGATCTCAGGTCTGATCTCAGGTCCCGACATAAGAGCGTCAGCTTCAGCACAGAGGGACACCACTGATCTCAGGTCTGATCTCAGGTCTGACGTCAGAGCGTAAGCTTCAGCACAGAGGGACACCACTGATCTCAGGTCTGATGTCAGAGCGTCAGCTTCAGCACAGAGGGACACCACTGATCTCAGGTCTGATCTCAGGTCTGATGTCAGAGCGTCAGCTTCAGCACAGAGGGACACCACTGATCTCAGGTCTGATCTCAGGTCTGATGTCAGAGCGTCAGCTTCAGCACAGAGGGACACCACTGATCTCAGGTCTGATCTCAGGTCTGATGTCAGAGCGTCAGCTTCAGCACAGAGGGACACCACTGATCTCAGGTCTGATCTCAGGTCTGACGTCAGAGCGCCAGCTTCAGCACAGAGGGACACCACTGATCTCAGGACTGACGACAGGACTGAAGCTCACATGCAGGAGTTCAGGAGCTCTGGGAGAATATTGAGACGACGTGATTATTAATTTACCTTCAAACAGGGAGTATGGCCGGTCAGGGATGCGGCAGCCGTGCTTCCCGTAGTCTAGACACCACTCAGCAAACTAGACAGAAACACACACACACACACACACACATGTCAGACAGTGCTTGAATGGACAAAAACATTTATTAAACACAACTATGCCAAAATGCCCGTTTTGTCAAGTATCCTCGCAAGAACAGTCTTAAACGAGTTAAACGAAGTCTTGAACTTATGAATTAGCATAGAGTTGTGAGGAGGTGTGTGTCAGATCCGCGTCGTGTGCGTCCGCTCTTAAAGTGACGGCGCCTAATAAACCTGCAGCTGTCCGTCAGAATCAGAGTCCTAGCAGAAAAAATTATTAATTTCCACCAAAATTAATATATAAATCTTATCATCATTTCAAATGTAATATTACCGTTTAAAAAAAAAATATTAGTGAAGAATTCATGTCACCTGATCGTAACGATTCTTTCTTTTTAAGTTTTTCTGGAATACTATTTTATTGACTGCTTTTTTCATATTACACAAAAAAAACGATTTCATAAGGAATTGATCATCAGTGTGATTAAAATATCTCAGAATGTGATATATAGTATAAAAAAAGCTGAAAATAGTTAAAAACGCCATATATAAACAGATAGACCTGTATATCTAGAGTGGTCATGTGACTGGTGTATTGAGATGCTAACGCCTGATTGGCTGAGAGCAGTGTGTGCGCTGAGATATAGTGATGAAGCGACTGTGTGCAGCTTCACTGTCCTGGGTGCAGGGTGAATCTGTACCGTCACACACACACACACACACACACGCACACACACACACACACACGCACACACACTCTCTACCTTGCAGGCCCGATACAGGTACTTCTTGTCGTGTGTGAGCTGGTAGAGGGAGAGGAAGGCGTATCCGTTGCCTGCGGTGCCGTGACAGATCCCGTAACCTTTCCTCAGCAGACCTTTCTGCCAGATCAGCTCTCCACACTCCACTGCGTCACGCAGGTACTTCTCATCCCTGAACACCTGAGACACACAACACACAGATTACAGCGTCACACAGGTACTCCTCATCCCTGAACACCTGAGACACACAACACACAGATTACAGCGTCACACAGGTACTCCTCATCCCTGAACACCTGAGACACACAACACACAGATTACAGCGTCACGCAGGTACTCCTCATCCCTGAACACCTGAGACACACAACACACAGATTACAGCGTCACGCAGGTACTTCTCATCCATGAACACCTGAGACACACAACACACAGATTACAGCGTCACACAGGTACTTCTCATCTCTGAACACCTGAGACACACAACACACAGATTACAGCGTCACGCAGGTACTTCTCATCCATGAACACCTGAGACACACAACACACAGATTACAGCGTCACACAGGTACTTCTCATCCATGAACACCTGAGACACACAACACACAGATTACAGCGTCACGCAGGTACTTCTCATCCATGAACACCTGAGACACACAACACACAGATTACAGCGTCACACAGGTACTTCTCATCTCTGAACACCTGAGACACACAACACACAGATTACAGCGTCACACAGGTACTTCTCATCCCTGAACACCTGAGACACACAACACACAGATTACAGCGTCACACAGGTACTCCTCATCTCTGAACACCTGAGACACACAACACACAGATTACAGCGTCACACAGGTACTCCTCATCCCTGAACACCTGAGACACACAACACACAGATTACAGCGTCACACAGGTACTTCTCATCTCTGAACACCTGAGACACACAACACACAGATTACAGCGTCACACAGGTACTCCTCATCTCTGAACACCTGAGACACACAACACACAGATTACAGCGTCACACAGGTACTCCTCATCCCTGAACACCTGAGACACACAACACACAGATTACAGCGTCACACAGGTACTCCTCATCCCTGAACACCTGAGACACACAACACACAGAGTACAGCGTCACGCAGGTACTTCTCATCCCTGAACACCTGAGACACACAACACACAGATTACAGCATCACACAGGTACTCCTCATCTCTGAACACCTGAGACACACAACACACAGATTACAGCGTCACACAGGTACTTCTCATCCATGAACACCTGAGACACACAACACACAGATTACAGCGTCACACAGGTACTTCTCATCCCTGAACACCTGAGACACACAACACACAGATTACAGCGTCACACAGGTACTTCTCATCTCTGAACACCTGAGACACACAACACACAGATTACAGCGTCACACAGGTACTTCTCATCCATGAACACCTGAGACACACAACACACAGATTACAGCGTCACGCAGGTACTTCTCATCCCTGAACACCTGAGACACACAACACACAGATTACAGCGTCACGCAGGTACTTCTCATCTCTGAACACCTGAGACACACAACACACAGATTACAGCATCACACAGGTACTCCTCATCTCTGAACACCTGAGACACACAACACACAGATTACAGCGTCACACAGGTACTTCTCATCCATGAACACCTGAGACAAACAACACACAGATTACAGCGTCACACAGGTACTTCTCATCCCTGAACACCTGAGACACACAACACACAGATTACAGCGTCACGCAGGTACTTCTCATCCCTGAACACCTGAGACACACAACACACAGATTACAGCGTCACACAGGTACTTCTCATCCCTGAACACCTGAGACACACAACACACAGATTACAGCGTCACACAGGTACTCCTCATCCCTGAACACCTGAGACACACAACACACAGATTACAGCGTCACACAGGTACTTCTCATCCCTGAACACCTGAGACACACAACACACAGATTACAGCGTCACACAGGTACTTCTCATCTCTGAACACCTGAGACACACAACACACAGATTACAACGTCACACAGGTACTTCTCATCCATGAACACCTGAGACACACAGCACACAGATTACAGCGTCACACAGGTACTTCTCATCCCTGAACACCTGAGACACACAACACACAGATTACAGCGTCACACAGGTACTTCTCATCTCTGAACACCTGAGACACACAACACACAGATTACAGCGTCACACAGGTACTCCTCATCTCTGAACACCTGAGACACACAACACACAGATTACAGCGTCACGCAGGTACTTCTCATCCCTGAACACCTGAGACACACAACACACAGATTACAGCGTCACACAGGTACTTCTCATCCCTGAACACCTGAGACACACAACACACAGATTACAGCGTCACACAGGTACTTCTCATCTCTGAACACCTGAGACACACAACACACAGATTACAGCGTCACGCAGGTACTTCTCATCCCTGAACACCTGAGACACACAACACACAGATTACAGCGTCACACAGGTACTCCTCATCCCTGAACACCTGAGACACACAACACACAGATTACAGCGTCACGCAGGTACTTCTCATCCCTGAACACCTGAGACACACAACACACAGATTACAGCGTCACACAGGTACTCCTCATCCCTGAACACCTGAGACACACAACACACAGATTACAGCGTCACACAGGTACTTCTCATCTCTGAACACCTGAGACACACAACACACAGATTACAGCGTCACACAGGTACTCCTCATCCCTGAACACCTGAGACACACAACACACAGATTACAGCGTCACGCAGGTACTTCTCATCTCTGAACACCTGAGACACACAACACACAGATTACAGCGTCACACAGGTACTCCTCATCTCTGAACACCTGAGACACACAACACACAGAGTACAGCGTCACGCAGGTACTTCTCATCCATGAACACCTGAGAGACACAACACACAGATTACAGCGACACACAGGTACTTCTCATCCATGAACACCTGAGACACACAACACACAGATTACAGCGTCACACAGGTACTTCTCATCCATGAACACCTGAGACACACAGCACACAGATTACAGCGTCACACAGGTACTTCTCATCCCTGAACACCTGAGACACACAACACACAGATTACAGCGTCACACAGGTACTTCTCATCTCTGAACACCTGAGACACACAACACACAGATTACAGCGTCACACAGGTACTCCTCATCTCTGAACACCTGAGACACACAACACACAGATTACAGCGTCACACAGGTACTCCTCATCTCTGAACACCTGAGACACACAACACACAGATTACAGCGTCACAGTTAGTTCTCATCCCTGAACACCTGAGACACACAACACACAGATTACAGCGTCACACAGGTACTCCTCATCTCTGAACACCTGAGACACACAACACACAGATTAAAGCGTCACACAGGTACTTCTCATCCCTGAACACCTGAGACACACAACACACAGAGTACAGTGTCACGCAGGTACTCCTCATCCCTGAACACCTGAGACACACAACACACAGATTACAGCGTCACACAGGTACTTCTCATCCATGAACACCTGAGAGACACAACACACAGATTACAGCGTCACACAGGTACTTCTCATCTCTGAACACCTGAGACACACAACACACAGATCACAGCGTCACACAGGTACTTCTCATCCCTGAACACCTGAGACACACAACACACAGATTACAGCGTCACGCAGGTACTTCTCATCCATGAACACCTGAGACACACAACACACAGATTACAGCGTCACACAGGTACTTCTCATCTCTGAACACCTGAGACACACAACACACAGAGTACAGCGTCACACAGGTACTTCTCATCTCTGAACACCTGAGACACACAACACACAGATTACAGCGTCACACAGGTACTTCTCATCTCTGAACACCTGAGACACACAACACACAGATTACAGCGTCACACAGGTACTCCTCATCTCTGAACACCTGAGACACACAACACACAGATTACAGCGTCACGCAGGTACTTCTCATCTCTGAACACCTGAGACACACAACACACAGATTACAGCGTCACACAGGTACTCCTCATCTCTGAACACCTGAGACACACAACACACAGATTACAGCGTCACACAGGTACTTCTCATCCCTGAACACCTGAGACACACAACACACAGATTACAGCGTCACACAGGTACTTCTCATCCATGAACACCTGAGACACACAACACACAGATTACAGCGTCACACAGGTACTCCTCATCCCTGAACACCTGAGACACACAACACACAGATTACAGCGTCACACAGGTACTTCTCATCCCTGAACACCTGAGACACACAACACACAGATTACAGCGTCACACAGGTACTTCTCATCCATGAACACCTGAGACACACAACACACAGATTACAGCGTCACACAGGTACTTCTCATCCCTGAACACCTGAGACACACAACACACAGATTACAGCGTCACACAGGTACTCCTCATCTCTGAACACCTGAGACACACAACACACAGATTACAGCGTCACACAGGTACTCCTCATCCCTGAACACCTGAGACACACAACACACAGATTACAGCGTCACGCAGGTACTTCTCATCTCTGAACACCTGAGACACACAACACACAGATTACAGCGTCACACAGGTACTTCTCATCCATGAACACCTGAGACACACAACACACAGATTACAGCGTCACACAGGTACTTCTCATCCCTGAACACCTGAGACACACAACACACAGAGTACAGCGTCACGCAGGTACTTCTCATCTCTGAACACCTGAGACACACAACACACAGATTACAGCGTCACACAGGTACTTCTCATCCCTGAACACCTGAGACACACAACACACAGATTACAGCGTCACACAGGTACTTCTCATCCCTGAACACCTGAGACACACAACACACAGATTACAGCGTCACGCAGGTACTTCTCATCCCTGAACACCTGAGACACACAACACATAGATTACAGCGTCACACAGGTACTTCTCATCCCTGAACACCTGAGACACACAACACACAGATTACAGCGTCACGCAGGTACTTCTCATCTCTGAACACCTGAGACACACAACACACAGATTACAGCGTCACACAGGTACTCCTCATCCCTGAACACCTGAGACACACAACACACAGATTACAGCGTCACACAGTTACTCCTTATCTCTGAACACCTGAGACACACAACACACAGAGTACAGCGTCACGCAGGTACTTCTCATCCATGAACACCTGAGAGACACAACACACAGATTACAGCGACACACAGGTACTTCTCATCCCTGAACACCTGAGACACACAACACACAGATTACAGCGTCACACAGGTACTTCTCATCCATGAACACCTGAGACACACAGCACACAGATTACAGCGTCACACAGGTACTCCTCATCCCTGAACACCTGAGAAACACAACACACAGATTACAGCGTCACACAGGTACTTCTCATCCCTGAACACCTGAGAAACACAACACACAGATTACAGCGTCACACAGGTACTTCTCATCTCTGAACACCTGAGACACACAACACACAGAGTACAGCGTCACGCAGGTACTTCTCATCCCTGAACACCTGAGAAACACAACACACAGATTACAGCGTCACGCAGGTACTTCTCATCCCTGAACACCTGAGAAACACAACACACAGATTACAGCGTCACGCAGGTACTTCTCATCCCTGAACACCTGAGACACACAACACACAGATTACAGCGTCACGCAGGTACTTCTCATCCCTGAACACCTGAGAAACACAACACACAGATTACAGCGTCACACAGGTACTTCTCATCTCTGAACACCTGAGAAACACAACACACAGATTACAGCGTCACGCAGGTACTTCTCATCCCTGAACACCTGAGAAACACAACACACAGATTACAGCGTCACGCAGGTACTTCTCATCCCTGAACACCTGAGAAACACAACACACAGATTACAGCGTCACGCAGGTACTTCTCATCCCTGAACACCTGAGACACACAACACACAGATTACAGCGTCACGCAGGTACTTCTCATCCCTGAACACCTGAGAAACACAACACACAGATTACAGCGTCACACAGGTACTTCTCATCTCTGAACACCTGAGAAACACAACACACAGATTACAGCGTCACACAGGTACTTCTCATCCCTGAACACCTGAGAAACACAACACACAGATTACAGCGTCACACAGGTACTCCTCATCCCTGAACACCTGAGACACACAACACACAGATTACAGCGTCACACAGGTACTTCTCATCCCTGAACACCTGAGACACACAACACACAGATTACAGCGTCACACAGGTACTTCTCATCCATGAACACCTGAGACACACAACACACAGATTACAGCGTCACACAGGTACTTCTCATCCCTGAACACCTGAGACACACAACACACAGATTACAGCGTCACACAGGTACTCCTCATCTCTGAACACCTGAGACACACAACACACAGATTACAGCGTCACACAGGTACTCCTCATCCCTGAACACCTGAGACACACAACACACAGATTACAGCGTCACGCAGGTACTTCTCATCTCTGAACACCTGAGACACACAACACACAGATTACAGCGTCACACAGGTACTTCTCATCCATGAACACCTGAGACACACAACACACAGATTACAGCGTCACACAGGTACTTCTCATCCCTGAACACCTGAGACACACAACACACAGAGTACAGCGTCACGCAGGTACTTCTCATCTCTGAACACCTGAGACACACAACACACAGATTACAGCGTCACACAGGTACTTCTCATCCCTGAACACCTGAGACACACAACACACAGATTACAGCGTCACGCAGGTACTTCTCATCTCTGAACACCTGAGACACACAACACACAGATTACAGCGTCACACAGGTACTTCTCATCCATGAACACCTGAGACACACAACACACAGATTACAGCGTCACACAGGTACTTCTCATCCCTGAACACCTGAGACACACAACACACAGAGTACAGCGTCACGCAGGTACTTCTCATCTCTGAACACCTGAGACACACAACACACAGATTACAGCGTCACACAGGTACTTCTCATCCCTGAACACCTGAGACACACAACACACAGATTACAGCGTCACGCAGGTACTTCTCATCCCTGAACACCTGAGACACACAACACACAGATTACAGCGTCACACAGGTACTTCTCATCCCTGAACACCTGAGACACACAACACACAGATTACAGCGTCACGCAGGTACTTCTCATCTCTGAACACCTGAGACACACAACACACAGATTACAGCGTCACACAGGTACTCCTCATCCCTGAACACCTGAGACACACAACACACAGATTACAGCGTCACACAGTTACTCCTTATCTCTGAACACCTGAGACACACAACACACAGAGTACAGCGTCACGCAGGTACTTCTCATCCATGAACACCTGAGAGACACAACACACAGATTACAGCGACACACAGGTACTTCTCATCCCTGAACACCTGAGACACACAACACACAGATTACAGCGTCACACAGGTACTTCTCATCCATGAACACCTGAGACACACAGCACACAGATTACAGCGTCACACAGGTACTCCTCATCCCTGAACACCTGAGAAACACAACACACAGATTACAGCGTCACACAGGTACTTCTCATCCCTGAACACCTGAGAAACACAACACACAGATTACAGCGTCACACAGGTACTTCTCATCCCTGAACACCTGAGAAACACAACACACAGATTACAGCGTCACACAGGTACTTCTCATCCCTGAACACCTGAGAAACACAACACATAGATTACAGCGTCACACAGGTACTTCTCATCTCTGAACACCTGAGACACACAACACACAGAGTACAGCGTCACGCAGGTACTTCTCATCCCTGAACACCTGAGAAACACAACACACAGATTACAGCGTCACGCATGTACTTCTCATCCCTGAACACCTGAGAAACACAACACACAGATTACAGCGTCACGCAGGTACTTCTCATCCCTGAACACCTGAGAAACACAACACACAGATTACAGCGTCACGCAGGTACTTCTCATCCCTGAACACCTGAGACACACAACACACAGATTACAGCGTCACGCAGGTACTTCTCATCCCTGAACACCTGAGAAACACAACACACAGATTACAGCGTCACACAGGTACTTCTCATCTCTGAACACCTGAGAAACACAACACACAGATTACAGCGTCACGCAGGTACTTCTCATCCCTGAACACCTGAGAAACACAACACACAGATTACAGCGTCACACAGGTACTTCTCATCTCTGAACACCTGAGACACACAACACACAGAGTACAGCGTCACACAGGTACTTCTCATCCCTGAACACCTGAGACACACAACACACAGATTACAGCGTCACACAGGTACTTCTCGTCCCTGAACACCTGAGACACACAACACACAGATTACAGCGTCACACAGGTACTTCTCATCCCTGAACACCTGAGACACACAACACACAGATTACAGCGTCACACAGGTACTTCTCATCCCTGAACACCTGAGACACACAACACACAGATTACAGCGTCACACAGGTACTCCTCATCCCTCAACACCTGAGACACACAACACACAGATTACAGCGTCACACAGGTACTTCTCATCTCTGAACACCTGAGACACACAACACACAGATTACAGCATCACACAGGTACTCCTCATCTCTGAACACCTGAGACACACAACACACAGATTACAGCGTCACACAGGTACTCCTCATCTCTGAACACCTGAGACACACAACACACAGATTACAGCGTCACACAGGTACTCCTCATCTCTGAACACCTGAGACACACAACACACAGATTACAGCGTCACACAGGTACTTCTCATCCCTGAACACCTGAGACACACAACACACAGATTACAGCGTCACACAGGTACTCCTCATCTCTGAACACCTGAGACACACAACACACAGATTACAGCGTCACGCAGGTACTTCTCATCCCTGAACACCTGAGACACACAACACACAGAGTACAGTGTCACGCAGGTACTCCTCATCCCTGAACACCTGAGACACACAACACACAGATTACAGCGTCACACAGGTACTCCTCATCTCTGAACACCTGAGACACACAACACACAGATTACAGCGTCACACAGGTACTTCTCATCCCTGAACACCTGAGACACACAACACACAGATTACAGCGTCACACAGGTACTTCTCATCTCTGAACACCTGAGACACACAACACACAGATTACAGCGTCACACAGGTACTCCTCATCTCTGAACACCTGAGACACACAACACACAGATTACAGCGTCACACAGGTACTCCTCATCTCTGAACACCTGAGACACACAACACACAGATTACAGCGTCACACAGGTACTCCTCATCCCTGAACACCTGAGACACACAACACACAGATTACAGCGTCACACAGGTACTTCTCATCCCTGAACACCTGAGACACACAACACACAGATTACAGCGTCACACAGGTACTTCTCATCCCTGAACACCTGAGACACACAACACACAGATTACAGCGTCACACAGGTACTTCTCATCCCTGAACACCTGAGACACACAACACACAGATTACAGCGTCACGCAGGTACTTCTCATCCATGAACACCTGAGACACACAACACACAGATTACAGCGTCACACAGGTACTTCTCATCTCTGAACACCTGAGACACACAACACACAGATTACAGCATCACACAGGTACTTCTCATCCCTGAACACCTGAGACACACAACACACAGATTACAGCGTCACACAGGTACTTCTCATCCCTGAACACCTGAGACACACAACACACAGATTACAGCGTCACGCAGGTACTTCTCATCCATGAACACCTGAGACACACAACACACAGATTACAGCGTCACACAGGTACTCCTCATCCCTGAACACCTGAGACACACAACACACAGATTACAGCGTCACGCAGGTACTCCTCATCTCTGAACACCTGAGACACACAACACACAGATTACAGCGTCACACAGGTACTTCTCATCCCTGAACACCTGAGACACACAACACACAGATTACAGCATCACACAGGTACTTCTCATCCCTGAACACCTGAGACACACAACACACAGATTACAGCATCACACAGGTACTTCTCATCCATGAACACCTGAGACACACAACACACAGATTACAGCATCACACAGGTACTTCTCATCCCTGAACACCTGAGACACACAACACACAGATTACAGCGTCACACAGGTACTTCTCATCCCTGAACACCTGAGACACACAACACACAGATTACAGCGTCACGCAGGTACTTCTCATCCATGAACACCTGAGACACACAACACACAGATTACAGCGTCACACAGGTACTCCTCATCCCTGAACACCTGAGACACACAACACACAGATTACAGCGTCACGCAGGTACTCCTCATCCCTGAACACCTGAGACACACAACACACAGATTACAGCATCACGCAGGTACTCCTCATCTCTGAACACCTGAGACACACAACACACAGATTACAGCGTCACACAGGTACTTCTCATCCCTGAACACCTGAGACACACAACACACAGATTACAGCGTCACACAGGTACTTCTCATCCCTGAACACCTGAGACACACAACACACAGATTACAGCGTCACACAGGTACTCCTCATCTCTGAACACCTGAGACACACAACACACAGATTACAGCGTCACACAGGTACTCCTCATCTCTGAACACCTGAGACACACAACACACAGATTACAGCGTCACACAGGTACTCCTCATCCCTGAACACCTGAGACACACAACACACAGATTACAGCGTCACACAGGTACTTCTCATCCCTGAACACCTGAGACACACAACACACAGATTACAGCGTCACGCAGGTACTTCTCATCCCTGAACACCTGAGACACACAACACACAGATTACAGCGTCACACAGGTACTTCTCATCCCTGAACACCTGAGACACACAACACACAGATTACAGCGTCACGCAGGTACTTCTCATCTCTGAACACCTGAGACACACAACACACAGATTACAGCGTCACACAGGTACTCCTCATCCCTGAACACCTGAGACACACAACACACAGATTACAGCGTCACACAGTTACTCCTTATCTCTGAACACCTGAGACACACAACACACAGAGTACAGCGTCACGCAGGTACTTCTCATCCATGAACACCTGAGAGACACAACACACAGATTACAGCGACACACAGGTACTTCTCATCCCTGAACACCTGAGACACACAACACACAGATTACAGCGTCACACAGGTACTTCTCATCCATGAACACCTGAGACACACAGCACACAGATTACAGCGTCACACAGGTACTCCTCATCCCTGAACACCTGAGAAACACAACACACAGATTACAGCGTCACACAGGTACTTCTCATCCCTGAACACCTGAGAAACACAACACACAGATTACAGCGTCACACAGGTACTTCTCATCCCTGAACACCTGAGAAACACAACACACAGATTACAGCGTCACACAGGTACTTCTCATCCCTGAACACCTGAGAAACACAACACATAGATTACAGCGTCACACAGGTACTTCTCATCTCTGAACACCTGAGACACACAACACACAGAGTACAGCGTCACGCAGGTACTTCTCATCCCTGAACACCTGAGAAACACAACACACAGATTACAGCGTCACGCATGTACTTCTCATCCCTGAACACCTGAGAAACACAACACACAGATTACAGCGTCACGCAGGTACTTCTCATCCCTGAACACCTGAGAAACACAACACACAGATTACAGCGTCACGCAGGTACTTCTCATCCCTGAACACCTGAGACACACAACACACAGATTACAGCGTCACGCAGGTACTTCTCATCCCTGAACACCTGAGAAACACAACACACAGATTACAGCGT
This sequence comes from Rhinichthys klamathensis goyatoka, assembly GCF_029890125.1. Classification (NCBI taxonomy): domain Eukaryota; kingdom Metazoa; phylum Chordata; class Actinopteri; order Cypriniformes; family Leuciscidae; genus Rhinichthys; species Rhinichthys klamathensis. Next base: position 22,321 of record NW_026607055.1, on the reverse strand, counting down.
CACACAGGTACTTCTCATCTCTGAACACCTGAGAAACACAACACACAGATTACAGCGTCACGCAGGTACTTCTCATCCCTGAACACCTGAGAAACACAACACACAGATTACAGCGTCACACAGGTACTTCTCATCTCTGAACACCTGAGACACACAACACACAGAGTACAGCGTCACACAGGTACTTCTCATCCCTGAACACCTGAGACACACAACACACAGATTACAGCGTCACACAGGTACTTCTCGTCCCTGAACACCTGAGACACACAACACACAGATTACAGCGTCACACAGGTACTTCTCATCCCTGAACACCTGAGACACACAACACACAGATTACAGCGTCACACAGGTACTTCTCATCCCTGAACACCTGAGACACACAACACACAGATTACAGCGTCACACAGGTACTCCTCATCCCTCAACACCTGAGACACACAACACACAGATTACAGCGTCACACAGGTACTTCTCATCTCTGAACACCTGAGACACACAACACACAGATTACAGCATCACACAGGTACTCCTCATCTCTGAACACCTGAGACACACAACACACAGATTACAGCGTCACACAGGTACTTCTCATCTCTGAACACCTGAGACACACAACACACAGATTACAGCGTCACACAGGTACTCCTCATCTCTGAACACCTGAGACACACAACACACAGATTACAGCGTCACACAGGTACTTCTCATCCCTGAACACCTGAGACACACAACACACAGATTACAGCGTCACACAGGTACTCCTCATCTCTGAACACCTGAGACACACAACACACAGATTACAGCGTCACGCAGGTACTTCTCATCCCTGAACACCTGAGACACACAACACACAGAGTACAGTGTCACGCAGGTACTCCTCATCCCTGAACACCTGAGACACACAACACACAGATTACAGCGTCACACAGGTACTCCTCATCTCTGAACACCTGAGACACACAACACACAGATTACAGCGTCACACAGGTACTTCTCATCCCTGAACACCTGAGACACACAACACACAGATTACAGCGTCACACAGGTACTTCTCATCTCTGAACACCTGAGACACACAACACACAGATTACAGCGTCACACAGGTACTCCTCATCTCTGAACACCTGAGACACACAACACACAGATTACAGCGTCACACAGGTACTCCTCATCTCTGAACACCTGAGACACACAACACACAGATTACAGCGTCACACAGGTACTCCTCATCCCTGAACACCTGAGACACACAACACACAGATTACAGCGTCACACAGGTACTTCTCATCCCTGAACACCTGAGACACACAACACACAGATTACAGCGTCACACAGGTACTTCTCATCCCTGAACACCTGAGACACACAACACACAGATTACAGCGTCACACAGGTACTTCTCATCCCTGAACACCTGAGACACACAACACACAGATTACAGCGTCACGCAGGTACTTCTCATCCATGAACACCTGAGACACACAACACACAGATTACAGCGTCACACAGGTACTTCTCATCTCTGAACACCTGAGACACACAACACACAGATTACAGCATCACACAGGTACTTCTCATCCCTGAACACCTGAGACACACAACACACAGATTACAGCGTCACACAGGTACTTCTCATCCCTGAACACCTGAGACACACAACACACAGATTACAGCGTCACGCAGGTACTTCTCATCCATGAACACCTGAGACACACAACACACAGATTACAGCGTCACACAGGTACTCCTCATCCCTGAACACCTGAGACACACAACACACAGATTACAGCGTCACGCAGGTACTCCTCATCTCTGAACACCTGAGACACACAACACACAGATTACAGCGTCACACAGGTACTTCTCATCCCTGAACACCTGAGACACACAACACACAGATTACAGCATCACACAGGTACTTCTCATCCCTGAACACCTGAGACACACAACACACAGATTACAGCATCACACAGGTACTTCTCATCCATGAACACCTGAGACACACAACACACAGATTACAGCATCACACAGGTACTTCTCATCCCTGAACACCTGAGACACACAACACACAGATTACAGCGTCACACAGGTACTTCTCATCCCTGAACACCTGAGACACACAACACACAGATTACAGCGTCACGCAGGTACTTCTCATCCATGAACACCTGAGACACACAACACACAGATTACAGCGTCACACAGGTACTCCTCATCCCTGAACACCTGAGACACACAACACACAGATTACAGCGTCACGCAGGTACTCCTCATCCCTGAACACCTGAGACACACAACACACAGATTACAGCATCACGCAGGTACTCCTCATCTCTGAACACCTGAGACACACAACACACAGATTACAGCGTCACACAGGTACTTCTCATCCCTGAACACCTGAGACACACAACACACAGATTACAGCGTCACACAGGTACTTCTCATCCCTGAACACCTGAGACACACAACACACAGATTACAGCGTCACACAGGTACTCCTCATCTCTGAACACCTGAGACACACAACACACAGATTACAGCGTCACACAGGTACTCCTCATCTCTGAACACCTGAGACACACAACACACAGATTACAGCGTCACACAGGTACTCCTCATCCCTGAACACCTGAGACACACAACACACAGATTACAGCGTCACACAGGTACTTCTCATCCCTGAACACCTGAGACACACAACACACAGATTACAGCGTCACACAGGTACTTCTCATCCCTGAACACCTGAGACACACAACACACAGATTACAGCGTCACACAGGTACTTCTCATCCCTGAACACCTGAGACACACAACACACAGATTACAGCGTCACACAGGTACTTCTCATCCCTGAACACCTGAGACACACAACACACAGATTACAGCGTCACACAGGTACTCCTCATCTCTGAACACCTGAGACACACAACACACAGATTACAGCGTCACACAGGTACTCCTCATCTCTGAACACCTGAGACACACAACACACAGATTACAGCGTCACACAGGTACTCCTCATCCCTGAACACCTGAGACACACAACACACAGATTACAGCGTCACACAGGTACTTCTCATCCCTGAACACCTGAGACACACAACACACAGATTACAGCGTCACACAGGTACTCCTCATCTCTCAACACCTGAGACACACAACACACAGATTACAGCGTCACACAGGTACTTCTCATCTCTGAACACCTGAGACACACAACACACAGATTACAGCATCACACAGGTACTCCTCATCTCTGAACACCTGAGACACACAACACACAGATTACAGCGTCACACAGGTACTCCTCATCTCTGAACACCTGAGACACACAACACACAGATTACAGCGTCACACAGGTACTTCTCATCCCTGAACACCTGAGACACACAACACACAGATTACAGCGTCACACAGGTACTCCTCATCTCTGAACACCTGAGACACACAACACACAGATTACAGCGTCACGCAGGTACTTCTCATCTCTGAACACCTGAGACACACAACACACAGATTACAGCGTCACGCAGGTACTTCTCATCCCTGAACACCTGAGACACACAACACAGATTACAGCGTCACACAGGTACTTCTCATCCATGAACACCTGAGACACACAACACACAGATTACAGCGTCACACAGGTACTTCTCATCCATGAACACCTGAGACACACAACACACAGATTACAGCGTCACACAGGTACTTCTCATCCATGAACACCTGAGACACACAACACACAGATTACAGCGTCACACAGGTACTTTTCATCCATGAACACCTTAGACACACAACACACAGATTACAGCGTCACACAGGTACTTCTCATCCCTGAACACCTGAGACACACAACACACAGATTACAGCGTCACACAGGTACTTCTCATCCCTGAACACCTGAGACACACAACACACAGATTACAGCGTCACACAGGTACTCCTCATCCCTGAACACCTGAGACACACAACACACAGATTACAGCGTCACACAGGTACTCCTCATCCCTGAACACCTGAGACACACAACACACAGATTACAGCGTCACGCAGGTACTTCTCATCCCTGAACACCTGAGACACACAACACACAGATTACAGCGTCACGCAGGTACTTCTCATCCCTGAACACCTGAGACACACAACACACAGATTACAGCGTCACACAGGTACTTCTCATCCCTGAACACCTGAGACACACAACACACAGATTACAGCGTCACACAGGTACTTCTCATCTCTGAACACCTGAGACACACAACACACAGATTACAGCGTCACACAGGTACTTCTCATCCCTGAACACCTGAGACACACAACACACAGATTACAGCGTCACACAGGTACTTCTCATCTCTGAACACCTGAGACACACAACACACAGATTACAGCGTCACGCAGGTACTTCTCATCCCTGAACACCTGAGACACACAACACACAGATTACAGCGTCACGCAGGTACTTCTCATCCCTGAACACCTGAGACACACAACACACAGATTACAGCGTCACGCAGGTACTTCTCATCCCTGAACACCTGAGACACACAACACACAGATTACAGCGTCACACAGGTACTTCTCATCCCTGAACACCTGAGACACACAACACACAGATTACAGCGTCACACAGGTACTTCTCATCTCTGAACACCTGAGACACACAACACACAGATTACAGCGTCACACAGGTACTTCTCATCCCTGAACACCTGAGACACACAACACACAGAGTACAGCGTCACACAGGTACTTCTCATCTCTGAACACCTGAGACACACAACACACAGATTACAGCGTCACACAGGTACTTCTCATCCCTGAACACCTGAGACACACAACACACAGATTACAGCGTCACACAGGTACTTCTCATCTCTGAACACCTGAGACACACAACACACAGATTACAGCGTCACACAGGTACTTCTCATCCCTGAACACCTGAGACACACAACACACAGATTACAGCGTCACACAGGTACTCCTCATCTCTGAACACCTGAGACACACAACACACAGATTACAGCGTCACACAGGTACTTCTCATCTCTGAACACCTGAGACACACAACACACAGATTACAGCGTCACACAGGTACTCCTCATCTCTGAACACCTGAGACACACAACACACAGATTACAGCGTCACACAGGTACTCCTCATCCCTGAACACCTGAGACACACAACACACAGATTACAGCGTCACACAGGTACTTCTCATCCCTGAACACCTGAGACACACAACACACAGATTACAGCGTCACACAGGTACTTCTCATCCCTGAACACCTGAGACACACAACACACAGATTACAGCGTCACACAGGTACTTCTCATCCCTGAACACCTGAGACACACAACACACAGATTACAGCGTCACACAGGTACTCCTCATCTCTGAACACCTGAGACACACAACACACAGATTACAGCGTCACACAGGTACTCCTCATCTCTGAACACCTGAGACACACAACACACAGATTACAGCGTCACACAGGTACTCCTCATCCCTGAACACCTGAGACACACAACACACAGATTACAGCGTCACACAGGTACTTCTCATCCCTGAACACCTGAGACACACAACACACAGATTACAGCGTCACACAGGTACTCCTCATCTCTCAACACCTGAGACACACAACACACAGATTACAGCGTCACACAGGTACTTCTCATCTCTGAACACCTGAGACACACAACACACAGATTACAGCATCACACAGGTACTCCTCATCTCTGAACACCTGAGACACACAACACACAGATTACAGCGTCACACAGGTACTTCTCATCTCTGAACACCTGAGACACACAACACACAGATTACAGCGTCACACAGGTACTTCTCATCCCTGAACACCTGAGACACACAACACACAGATTACAGCGTCACACAGGTACTTCTCATCTCTGAACACCTGAGACACACAACACACAGATTACAGCGTCACGCAGGTACTTCTCATCCCTGAACACCTGAGACACACAACACACAGATTACAGCGTCACGCAGGTACTTCTCATCCCTGAACACCTGAGACACACAACACACAGATTACAGCGTCACGCAGGTACTTCTCATCCCTGAACACCTGAGACACACAACACACAGATTACAGCGTCACACAGGTACTTCTCATCCCTGAACACCTGAGACACACAACACACAGATTACAGCGTCACACAGGTACTTCTCATCTCTGAACACCTGAGACACACAACACACAGATTACAGCGTCACACAGGTACTTCTCATCCCTGAACACCTGAGACACACAACACACAGAGTACAGCGTCACACAGGTACTTCTCATCTCTGAACACCTGAGACACACAACACACAGATTACAGCGTCACACAGGTACTTCTCATCCCTGAACACCTGAGACACACAACACACAGATTACAGCGTCACACAGGTACTTCTCATCTCTGAACACCTGAGACACACAACACACAGATTACAGCGTCACACAGGTACTTCTCATCCCTGAACACCTGAGACACACAACACACAGATTACAGCGTCACACAGGTACTCCTCATCTCTGAACACCTGAGACACACAACACACAGATTACAGCGTCACACAGGTACTTCTCATCTCTGAACACCTGAGACACACAACACACAGATTACAGCGTCACACAGGTACTCCTCATCTCTGAACACCTGAGACACACAACACACAGATTACAGCGTCACACAGGTACTCCTCATCCCTGAACACCTGAGACACACAACACACAGATTACAGCGTCACACAGGTACTTCTCATCCCTGAACACCTGAGACACACAACACACAGATTACAGCGTCACACAGGTACTTCTCATCCCTGAACACCTGAGACACACAACACACAGATTACAGCGTCACACAGGTACTTCTCATCCCTGAACACCTGAGACACACAACACACAGATTACAGCGTCACACAGGTACTCCTCATCTCTGAACACCTGAGACACACAACACACAGATTACAGCGTCACACAGGTACTCCTCATCTCTGAACACCTGAGACACACAACACACAGATTACAGCGTCACACAGGTACTCCTCATCCCTGAACACCTGAGACACACAACACACAGATTACAGCGTCACACAGGTACTTCTCATCCCTGAACACCTGAGACACACAACACACAGATTACAGCGTCACACAGGTACTCCTCATCTCTCAACACCTGAGACACACAACACACAGATTACAGCGTCACACAGGTACTTCTCATCTCTGAACACCTGAGACACACAACACACAGATTACAGCATCACACAGGTACTCCTCATCTCTGAACACCTGAGACACACAACACACAGATTACAGCGTCACACAGGTACTCCTCATCTCTGAACACCTGAGACACACAACACACAGATTACAGCGTCACACAGGTACTTCTCATCCCTGAACACCTGAGACACACAACACACAGATTACAGCGTCACACAGGTACTCCTCATCTCTGAACACCTGAGACACACAACACACAGATTACAGCGTCACGCAGGTACTTCTCATCTCTGAACACCTGAGACACACAACACACAGATTACAGCGTCACGCAGGTACTTCTCATCCCTGAACACCTGAGACACACAACACAGATTACAGCGTCACACAGGTACTTCTCATCCATGAACACCTGAGACACACAACACACAGATTACAGCGTCACACAGGTACTTCTCATCCATGAACACCTGAGACACACAACACACAGATTACAGCGTCACACAGGTACTTTTCATCCATGAACACCTTAGACACACAACACACAGATTACAGCGTCACACAGGTACTTCTCATCCCTGAACACCTGAGACACACAACACACAGATTACAGCGTCACACAGGTACTTCTCATCCCTGAACACCTGAGACACACAACACACAGATTACAGCGTCACACAGGTACTCCTCATCCCTGAACACCTGAGACACACAACACACAGATTACAGCGTCACACAGGTACTCCTCATCCCTGAACACCTGAGACACACAACACACAGATTACAGCGTCACGCAGGTACTTCTCATCCCTGAACACCTGAGACACACAACACACAGATTACAGCGTCACGCAGGTACTTCTCATCCCTGAACACCTGAGACACACAACACACAGATTACAGCGTCACACAGGTACTTCTCATCCCTGAACACCTGAGACACACAACACACAGATTACAGCGTCACACAGGTACTTCTCATCTCTGAACACCTGAGACACACAACACACAGATTACAGCGTCACACAGGTACTTCTCATCCCTGAACACCTGAGACACACAACACACAGATTACAGCGTCACACAGGTACTTCTCATCTCTGAACACCTGAGACACACAACACACAGATTACAGCGTCACGCAGGTACTTCTCATCCCTGAACACCTGAGACACACAACACACAGATTACAGCGTCACGCAGGTACTTCTCATCCCTGAACACCTGAGACACACAACACACAGATTACAGCGTCACGCAGGTACTTCTCATCCCTGAACACCTGAGACACACAACACACAGATTACAGCGTCACACAGGTACTTCTCATCCCTGAACACCTGAGACACACAACACACAGATTACAGCGTCACACAGGTACTTCTCATCTCTGAACACCTGAGACACACAACACACAGATTACAGCGTCACACAGGTACTTCTCATCCCTGAACACCTGAGACACACAACACACAGAGTACAGCGTCACACAGGTACTTCTCATCTCTGAACACCTGAGACACACAACACACAGATTACAGCGTCACACAGGTACTTCTCATCCCTGAACACCTGAGACACACAACACACAGATTACAGCGTCACACAGGTACTTCTCATCTCTGAACACCTGAGACACACAACACACAGATTACAGCGTCACACAGGTACTTCTCATCCCTGAACACCTGAGACACACAACACACAGATTACAGCGTCACACAGGTACTCCTCATCTCTGAACACCTGAGACACACAACACACAGATTACAGCGTCACACAGGTACTTCTCATCCCTGAACACCTGAGACACACAACACACAGATTACAGCGTCACACAGGTACTTCTCATCCCTGAACACCTGAGACACACAACACACAGATTACAGCGTCACACAGGTACTTCTCATCCCTGAACACCTGAGACACACAACACACAGATTACAGCGTCACACAGGTACTCCTCATCCCTGAACACCTGAGACACACAACACACAGATTACAGCGTCACACAGGTACTTCTCATCCCTGAACACCTGAGACACACAACACACAGATTACAGCGTCACACAGGTACTTCTCATCTCTGAACACCTGAGACACACAACACACAGATTACAGCGTCACACAGGTACTTCTCATCCCTGAACACCTGAGACACACAACACACAGATTACAGCGTCACACAGGTACTCCTCATCCCTGAACACCTGAGACACACAACACACAGATTACAGCGTCACACAGGTACTCCTCATCTCTGAACACCTGAGACACACAACACACAGATTACAGCGTCACACAGGTACTCCTCATCCCTGAACACCTGAGACACACAACACACAGATTACAGCGTCACACAGGTACTCCTCATCCCTGAACACCTGAGACACACAACACACAGATTACAGCGTCACACAGGTACTCCTCATCCCTGAACACCTGAGACACACAGCACACAGATTACAGCGTCACACAGGTACTTCTCATCCCTGAACACCTGAGACACACAACACACAGATTACAGCGTCACACAGGTACTCCTCATCCCTGAACACCTGAGACACACAACACACAGATTACAGCGTCACACAGGTACTTCTCATCTCTCAACACCTGAGACACACAACACACAGATTACAGCGTCACACAGGTACTTCTCATCCCTGAACACCTGAGACACACAACACACAGATTACAGCGTCACACAGGTACTCCTCATCCCTGAACACCTGAGACACACAACACACAGATTACAGCGTCACACAGGTACTTCTCATCCATGAACACCTGAGACACACAACACACAGATTACAGCGTCACACAGGTACTTTTCATCCATGAACACCTGAGACACACAACACACAGATTACAGCGTCACACAGGTACTTCTCATCCCTGAACACCTGAGACACACAACACACAGATTACAGCGTCACACAGGAACTTCTCATCCCTGAACACCTGAGACACACAACACACAGATTACAGCGTCACACAGGTACTCCTCATCCCTGAACACCTGAGACACACAACACACAGATTACAGCGTCACACAGGTACTCCTCATCCCTGAACACCTGAGACACACAACACACAGATTACAGCGTCACGCAGGTACTTCTCATCCCTGAACACCTGAGACACACAACACACAGATTACAGCGTCACACAGGTACTCCTCATCCCTGAACACCTGAGACACACAACACACAGATTACAGCGTCACGCAGGTACTTCTCATCCCTGAACACCTGAGACACACAACACACAGATTACAGCGTCACGCAGGTACTTCTCATCCCTGAACACCTGAGACACACAACACACAGATTACAGCGTCACGCAGGTACTCCTCATCTCTGAACACCTGAGACACACAACACACAGATTACAGCGTCACACAGGTACTTCTCATCCCTGAACACCTGAGACACACAACACACAGATTACAGCGTCACACAGGTACTCCTCATCCCTGAACACCTGAGACACACAACACACAGATTACAGCGTCACACAGGTACTTCTCATCCCTGAACACCTGAGACACACAACACACAGATTACAGCGTCACACAGGTACTTCTCATCCCTGAACACCTGAGACACACAACACACAGATTACAGCGTCACACAGGTACTCCTCATCTCTGAACACCTGAGACACACAACACACAGATTACAGCGTCACACAGGTACTTCTCATCTCTGAACACCTGAGACACACAACACACAGATTACAGCGTCACACAGGTACTTCTCATCCCTGAACACCTGAGACACACAACACACAGATTACAGCGTCACACAGGTACTTCTCATCCCTGAACACCTGAGACACACAACACACAGATTACAGCGTCACACAGGTACTTCTCATCTCTGAACACCTGAGACACACAACACACAGATTACAGCGTCACACAGGTACTTCTCATCCCTGAACACCTGAGACACACAACACACAGATTACAGCATCACGCAGGTACTCCTCATCTCTGAACACCTGAGACACACAACACACAGATTACAGCGTCACACAGGTACTTCTCATCCCTGAACACCTGAGACACACAACACACAGATTACAGCGTCACACAGGTACTTCTCCTCCCTGAACACATGAGACACACAACACACAGATTACAGCGTCACACAGGAACTTCTCATCTCTGAACACCTGAGACACACAACACACAGATTACAGCGTCACACAGGTACTTCTCATCTCTGAACACCTGAGACACACAACACACAGATTACAGCGTCACACAGGTACTTCTCCTCCCTGAACACCTGAGACACACAACACACAGATTACAGCGTCACGCAGGTACTTCTCATCCCTGAACACCTGAGACACACAACACACAGATTACAGCGTCACACAGGTACTCCTCATCTCTGAACACCTGAGACACACAACACACAGATTACAGCGTCACACAGGTACTTCTCATCTCTGAACACCTGAGACACACAACACACAGATTACAGCGTCACACAGGTACTTCTCATCCCTGAACACCTGAGACACACAACACACAGATTACAGCGTCACACAGGTACTTCTCATCCCTGAACACCTGAGACACACAACACACAGATTACAGCGTCACACAGGTACTTCTCATCTCTGAACACCTGAGACACACAACACACAGATTACAGCGTCACACAGGTACTCCTCATCTCTGAACACCTGAGACACACAACACACAGATTACAGCGTCACACAGGTACTCCTCATCTCTGAACACCTGAGACACACAACACACAGATTACAGCGTCACACAGGTACTTCTCCTCCCTGAACACATGAGACACACAACACACAGATTACAGCGTCACGCAGAGATAAACAGCGAGAGAGAGATAAAGACACAGAGAGAGAGAGAGAGAGAGAGAGAGAGAGAGGGAGGGAGGAAAAAATATCAACTCATTAAAACTATAGTGATATTTAACACTCTTATAAACAACAGTTTTCAGATTTTAATTGACACTATACTATTTAATTATGCAACTAAACTTTTAGTACTTTTAAAACTTTGAATACATTAAATGGTAATTGTATAACATGCCTTAAATATCACAATAAAGCCAATTTCACTGATAAAATAAAAAATAAGGCTTTTATGCTTCAAAAAAAAAGTGGCCACTAGATGTCACTGTCGGCTGCTGTATTCTGGGGGAGAGAAAAAACTGTAAAGAACTAAAGAAATAAACTCAATGACTTTTAAAACTAAAACAGAAGAAACATGAGGCGGACGGCATGACAGACGGATGCCACTGATGTCATATCATACAGTACCGTAACATGATAACATATTTATGAAACATAAAGCCCAGAGAGAGCATGTATAGAGATATAAGATCAACTCTTGCTGTAATTATATATTTATATTGGAAGAATGATTGCAAACGGAGTATGTTCATATCTTGTCATGTGTCTTGAGCTGGCGAGTGTGTGTTAGAGACTCACTTTATGAGCCATGATGAGCATGTGCAGGACTCCAGGCGCCCCGTGACACCAGTGCACCAGTCTGTCGCTCTCGTTGCTGAGGGATGATGGGTAATTGCCGGACCGGAACCGCTTGTGCCGCAGGTAATCCACACTGGGCCGAACCAGCTCGTTCAGAACCTCCTGGCTCACTTTAGCACTCGGCTGCGAGGAGAGAGGCGGCGTGATTAACCCTTCAGTTTTAATGAACCGCACACACTAATGAGCCCTCCTGGCAGAAACACCAGCGTCTCTCAGAGCTCGTGCCTAGACAATACAACACTTTTGATGTATGTATATGTACATGATGATTCACTGTAAAAATTAGCAATGCTTTGGCTATACATCGAAACAATTGTCATGCCAATAAAGCACATTTTTAATTGAATTGACTGATATTACTGCACATTCGTTGAGGCGGCTTGTTTCGTTTCAGCAAATTAAACAAACCAGACAAATCGTCATTATCATCATCATCACGCCTACATGAATATCTGCATCCTTTAGTTGGAGAGCAGCAACGCTGGATCGTTGTGGTGCTGCGTCGCCATGACGACACTCATGTTACCGTGCCGACCGCAAGCCAATCAGCTCGCAGGAGCCATCTCTAAACACACACTTCTGACACTGGGACTGGAGAAGAGCTCCTTAATAGCCTTCATGATGCTGTTATATCATTTGTGACCTGCTAACCAGCTGCTCAGACACACACCAGACCGGCTCAGCTACTGATGTCATCACCACCAGTCATGCTTTAGAATGATGTCATACACTCACCGGCCACTTTATTAGGTACACCTGTCCAACTGCTCGTTAACACTTAATTTCTAAGCAGCCAATCACATGGCGGCAACTCAGTGCATTTAGGCATGTAGACATGGTCAAGACAATCTCCTGCAGTTCAAACCGAGCATCAGTATGGGGAAGAAAGTTGATTTGAGTGACTTTGAACGTGGCATGATTGTTGGTGCCAGAAGGGCTGGTCTGAGTATTTCAGAAACTGCTAAACTACTGGGATTTTCACGCACAACCATCTCTAGGGTTTACAGAGAATGGTCCGAAAAAGAAAAAACATCCAGTGAGCGGCAGTTCTGTGGGCGGAAATGCCTTGTTGATGCCAGAGGTCAGAGGAGAATGGCCAGACTGGTTCGAGCTGATAGAAGGGCAACAGTGACTGAAATAACCACTCGTTACAACCGAGGTATGCAGCAAAGCATTTGTGAAGCCACAACACGCACAACCTTGAGGCGGATGGGCTACAACAGCAGAAGACTCCACCGGGTACCACTCATCTCCACTACAAATAGGAAAAAGAGGCTACAATTTGCAAGAGCTCACCAAAATTGAACAGTTGAAGACTGGAAAAATGTTGCCTGGTCTGATGAGTCTCGATTTCTGTTGAGACATTCAGATGGTAGAGTCAGAATTTGGCGTAAACAGAATGAGAACATGGAACCATCATGCCTTGTTACCACTGTGCAGGCTGGTGGTGGTGGTGTAATGGTGTGGGGGATGTTTTCCTGGCACACTTTAGGCCCCTTAGTGCCAATTGGGCATCGTTTAAATGCCACGGCCTACCTGAGCATTGTTTCTGACCATGTCCATCCCTTTATGGCCACCATGTACCCATCCTCTGATGGCTACTTCCACCATGTCACAAAGCTCTAATCATTTCAAATTGGTTTCTTGAACATGACAATGAGTTCACTGTACTAAAATGGCCTCCACAGTCACCAGATCTCAACCCAATAGAGCATCTTTGGGATGTGGTGGAACGGGAGATTCGCATCATGGATGTGCAGCCGACAAATCTGCGGCAACTGTGTGATGCCATCATGTCAATATGGACCAAACTCCCTGAGGAATGCTTCCAGCACCTTGTTGAATCTATGCCACGAAGAATTGAGGCAGTTCTGAAGGCAAAAGGGGGTCCAACCCGTTACTAGCATGGGGTACCTAATAAAGTGGCCGGTGAGTGTATATCATCATCATCATCAAACGAGATCGAAGGAGGAACTGGTGTGACGTCATTAAGAACGAAATCAGTTCGTTTGGAGGTCATTTCTGGAGTTTGAAACAGTTTGTCAAAGTGATCTTTCAGGAAAAGTTTGCTCCGGCTGATAAGCGCCTCTGAGCTCCCATTGGTCCGTGTGGTGATGATGTAATAGGTGGGTGTGGCTCTGAGGCTCCGCCTTCTCTGAGGTGTTAATCTGTGCAGTCGGTCGCGAGTAAGAACATGAACACACTGAGAGAAACTGAAGCTGAAAGAGACTCTGACACTGTTGTCATGTTTGATTCAGTAAAACTGCTGTTTAAAAGCATCTGTTGCATAAAGTGCTGTATAAATCACATTAAATCACATTAAAGGATTAGTTCACTTTTAAAAAAACTTTTGCTGATAATTTACTCACCCCCATGTCATCCAAGATGTCCATGTCTTTCTTTCTTCAGTCGAAAAGAAATTAAGGTTTTTGATGAAAACATTCCAGGATTTTTCTCCATATAATGCACTTTTGCTGGGCACCAAACGGTCCAAACGGTCCAAACTCGTTCATCAAAATGAACAAATCTTTTTACGAGTCAATTTGTTCATTTCGGTCGTTAAATGAATCAAATGACTCGTAAAAAGATTTGTTCATTTTGATGAACGAGTTCGAACAGGAGAGTCACACAGAACAGAGCGACGCGAGCATGTGAGCTTATAAAACCTAAACTTTTTTTTTTTTTTTAAATGAGCGATCGTTTCGCTTGAGAAGACCCTTATTCATCGTCTGGAATCGTTTAAAGCCCTTTGAACAGTTTGCACTGAAACTGTCTTTTAGACCTTGGACCGTTTGGTGCCCAGCAAAAGCGCATTATATGGAGAAAAATCCTGGAATGTTTTCATCAAAAACCTTAATTTCTTTTCGACTGAAGAAAGAAAGACATGGACATCTTGGATGACAGCAAAAGTTTATTTTAAAGTGAAGTAATCCTTTAAAGCTGTATAAATAAACCTGACTGAAGATCTGAATCTCAGAGCTGATCAAACATCCACATCTCGAAGGCCTTGTCCACACTAATACGTCTTCGTTTGAAAACGCTCTCTAAAGTTGATTAACTTGTAAACGCTGTTTCCGTGTTGTAGTGTGGACCAGGGGCGTCACTAGGATTTTCATTTTAGGGGGGCTAAGCCCCCAATATGATTTAAAAATATATATATAAAAAAGTAACACTTTAGTTTAGGATCTAAAGATCACTATTTTGTGCTACGAATTTGTGTAGCCTAATCGCACATTTTTAGGGGGGCTAGGCAGAAGTTTAGGGGGGCTGAAGCCCCCCTAAAAAGGGCCTAGTGACGCCCCTGGTGTGGACCGTCAAACCTGAGGGATTTAAAAACGGTGGCGTAAGTTTAGTCATGTGACGCATGTTGTACCGATAGATATTCATGTTTATAGCGGTATGTGCCTGTTATGTGCCGTTCACTTGCACACTGTTGCTAATATGTTACTTCACACACTCTTCATATCACAGTCCTGCAAACATGACAGAACATTTACTCATATTTGCTGCGGTGAAACATGAGCAGTTTTAGCGTTTTAGACCAAACATATCATGAGTGACTGAGACCGACCTGGACGATCAGTGGATGAAGAGATATTTAGCTAAATAAAATCGCTGCAAACAACAGCTGCGTTTCCCCCCGAACTGAAGAACTCATAGTGAGTATATCAGGACCTTTAGCATCAGTCACAGCTATGACTTCATATGACTGAAACGCTCCTTCCTCCAGTGAAGATTCCCGAACAGAAGACAGAGGAATACGAGATGCTTCACTGAAATACAGAACAAAAAAGAATATTCTCTCACGGCACCAAAACAAACCTTCTCCTCAGAAAGTGCTCCATTATTCATGAATATAGAGTATATAGAGTATCGAGGCGTGTGTTTAACACCAGAGCTGGTATCGCTGTTAGCACTGCTTCTATTGCCTCAGATTACATCACAATCCTCCAGGGTTGGACTCTGAACATCTGTCAGTCACCAACCACAGCGCTACGTCTCTGTTAGCGCTGTCAGCGGCTCATTTACTAGCGCTGCATCCGCTCTCACACGCGCCTTTATTACAGGGGATGAAAAATGAGGCATTTGAGTGCCTCTCGCCTCCGCTTTTCCCTGTAAAGCATGGAGACGGCCCATAAAGGCGTGGGTTACAGAGGAGCGACTGCATATGCGGCTCAGGGGACACGGCGATGGAGGAAGAACAGATGTGAGCTAATGCTACCAGACATGATGGTGCATCTTGGGATGCTTTATGAAGGAGTGTAAACAGATTTCACATGTAGCATTCAGTCAAGTGTGTCCAAACATCTCAGCAATGGCTTAAAGGAGGTGTTTTCAGTCAAAGAAACCATAATTTGCACCAAACTTTGTAAATTTGACAGATTTAATGCAAGAACAAATAAAATCTTTCTTGACGCAGACGGTTCAACTATTTCAAGGAAATGAATCAGATTAAAGATGCACCAATATTAAAATCAACATCAAAAAGCTGATGATTATTTTTATGCTATAGTCAATAACACTGATATTAAAATTTTGAATTCTATACTGTTTTGCCTAAATCAATTTAAAATAAAACACTAATAGCTAAAATTAATTCCTTTAAATGATTCAACTGAATTTAGGCTTTGCAGTATGAGAAAAGTATTTTTCTAAAGATTCCAAGTGTTATTAAATTATTAGTGTTTTTAAAGATTAACTAAACGAATTAAGTGAGTGCTAGATGATTGCAATAGATGATAGTGGAAATGAGCATACTTTATTAAACATACAAATTAACTGACTAATATTGAGTTAATAGCGACAAATACAAAAAAATAATTTAGTTAGTTTAATTTAGCTCTAATTTGGTGCAATATTGAGGTTATACGTCATGAACTGACTTAAAGCGGTCCTATTGTGCTTTTCCACTTCTCTAACTTTAGTTAGTCCCAAACGTGGGTTCGTGGAAAAACGCCCATATAAATAAACTGCCATTGGTCGCACTATGGGCCGGAGGGATCGTAGGGTGAATTTGGATGACAATTGCCCACAGACTTGTAGAGGAGTGGGCCTTTATTAATAACCCCCCTATTCACGGAACCTTACCTACTTGCCACGGAACAGGTGGTTTTCGGACACCTCTAGTGGGCGACAGAGAGCATATTGCCCCATGACAAACCCCCCCCCCCCCCCCCAACCATCCCACTAACCCACTATTTGTCCAATAACCCACTGTATTGGGCAAATACCCCCCCACCCCATCCCACGGACCCACTATTTGTCCAATAACCCACTATATGGCGCAAACTTCCCGTTGACCCCCCCCCACCCACCCCCCGCCGCCCCATCCCACGAACCCACTTTTTGTCCAATAACCCACTATATGGCGCAAACTTCCCGTTGACCCCCCCCCCACCCACTCCCAGGCCACGCCCCCGTCCCACGAACCCACTATTTGTCCAATAACCCACTATATTTACCAAAAGTGCCAAACGGGGACGCAGGGTCGTGGGACATTGAGATTTGAGATTCTGGCCCTCCAGGGGCCGCTGACGCGGGGCCCGAAGCGCGGATCTCTAGGGCCTTTAGAAAAATTTGACATTGCTCTAGCGCCCCCTGCTTTTGGTATGTCGGTCAGGGAGGGCCAAGGGGTCAGCGTGCCGAATTTGGGGCCCCTGGGACGTTTCTGTAAAAATCCCACTCGCCCATTAAATGAATGTATTTTGCCACAGTGGTTTCGCGGACGCCGCTTCGAAAGGGCCGACGGACTGGGGGGCGCCGTTTTCCGACTCGTCACGGCCCCCTGGTGCGAGCGGAGAAGTTAGTAGAAGTTAGAGTTAGTGTGTAATGTTGCCGTTTCCGCATAAACAACATCTGCAACATTACAAAGGGAGAGATTTTATTTAACATAATCCCCTTTTCAAGAACTACATGAACCTAAGCCTGATGAACTTAGAGTGGTTGAAACACTGTTCCTGAACATTACAAGCTCTCGCTTTTGTAAGACGGTTCACCGCTACTTGGGAAAATTAACCATGGTTTTGTGACCGATTACCGTTTGTATTACCAGTTTTCCGACAAATATTAATTAAATGGTGGATTACATCGTATCTGAAATGTATTAAAAACATTCCACTCTGAAACGTCCTGTGAAATCTGAGCTCGCCTAGTCTGTGCTTGAAATCCGTTCTGCACGATCCTCTTGTTCGTTAACATCGTCAGGGTCTGAATCGAGCTCGAACTGCTTTGAAATGTCCGCCATCCTTATTCATATTTACACTAGAGAAGAACTCACGGTCACGGTAGTTGACTGGTACTCCAGTCTTCAGTGTCACATGATCCTTCAGAAATCACTCTAATATGATGATCTGATGATCTGATGCTCAAGAAACATTTATGATTATTATCAGTTTCAAATTTTGTGGAAACCATCTTTTTTTCAGGATTCTTTGATGAATAGAAAGTTCAAAAGAACAGCATTTATTTAAAACCGAATCGTTGTAACATTATAAATGTCTTTACTGTCACTATTGATCATTTAATGCATCCTTAATGAATTCAAGTATTTATTTTTTAAATCGTCCCTACTGAAAGCTTTTTAAACATGACTCTTTGTTTGGGGTTTAATTTTATTACAGGCTTGCTTCTTTAAACGCTAATGTGATTTAGATTTCCCTAAAGCAGTTTAATATTAAAATTGAATAAACTCCATCACGCGGTGTTGTTCGCCTCCGAGGGCAGAAGTGCCGACTCTGCAGTGAAAGTCTTCACTGATGCATTCGTGATCCGGTTACTGCCGAATCTGGGCTCAGTCCGGGCTCCTCGTCACTGACTGGGTTTACAGATCAACATCTTAAAGTTGCAGTACCGCTAATCAATCTCAGCACTGACCGCTGTTCCCTTCCGCTAGCAGGAGAGTCTACGAGTAGGCAGATATTTTACACAGACTGCAGTCGGTTATGCTTAAATAGATGATTTATCATTGCATTATTTGAAGATTTGTTGTATGTGAGGTAGCTGAGAAAATCTGCACTGTAATCTACAGCTGCACATCAGCTATTTTAATACATTAATGGAACAACGTGTTCAGACAAAAAGCCAACATTAGCATGTTCTCTGGAAAGGTCAGATGGCTTGAGAAGGTCAAATCCTGAGAGAAGGATTCCTCATTATAATAATTAATGCACATAATAAAGGGGCGGGGCCTGGGTGAGTTAGTTAGTAGTGTGTTAAACTGGCGGTTATGGAAAGGGGCGGGACATTTCCCAAACACACTTGAAGCGCTCGACCAATCACAACACACTGCTCCAGCCGACCAATCAGAGCACAGTGTGCTTTTCAGAAGGAGGGGCTTCATAGAGGCAGGAAGTAAACAGAGCGTTACTGACAGACTGGGAAGAGAGGAGCCGCAACAATGGAGAATATGAGGAGAATAATCAACATTCAAGCAGGAAAACCTGTTCTAGTAGAGCCTGAAACTACATCAAGAGTTTCAACACACACACACACACACAAACACACACACACACACACACACACACACACACACACACACACACACACACACACACACACACACACACACACACACACACACACACACTCTCACCTGCATGAGCATGTAGTAAATGCCTGCCAGACCGTGAGCGGCTCCTACGTACTGCTTCTTGTGCCACTCGTACAGCAGCGGACATCGCTCGCTCTTCTTCTCCTCTTTAGACAAGTTCTTCCCAGACTCCAGAATAGCCGTCACCACCTGGGGGCAACAGAGAGCACAGGGGATGATGATAGTCTAGTTGCGGATCAAAGTATCGGTCACTTTTCAGCAGAATTATTCACAGCGGTTCAGCAAAGGTAAAAGAAGGGATTAAAACTGCTAGTGTTGCGGAGCGGGTGTGTTACGGATACATGGTGTACATTTTTTAGCAATCAAAAAGTGTGTCCAATTAATTGAAATAATGTATTATGAATCATTAAACTTATACAACATTTAAAAAAAAAAATATGAAAAAAAATGTGTTTTTTCTGGTAATAAAATGAAGACATAAAACACAAATTTTTATCATTTATCATCAATTTTAATCATATGAAATTAAATAAACTTTTTGTCAAATAACGTGCTGCACAATGAGCTTTACTGTTCAAATTAAAACATGGATTATTCCTTAAATTCAGTTTTGATGATACTTTATTTGGATTAGTGTTAGTATTATTACATTGGGACATATCTAAATTCTACTGTACAACGGTAATATATTTCTGTCAAGTTAAACCGAACTTTTATTTTGACGGGTTGCCGTGAAGACCTTTTGAGTTTGTGTGTTTGTCATAATGATAGTTTTTCTCAAATGAAGCGTGAAATGATCACGAAGTGACTTTCGGAGTGGATCTAGAGCCTGGAGAGGAAGTTCATGCATTTGTGTCTTCATATAGGCAAAAATACAGCGCAAGCGTCACACGTGCTTCAGTGTGTGTGTGTGTGTGTGTGTGTGTTAAATGAAACTGCGCGTCGGCTGCACCATTCATTCACACAGAACAAGCAGGATTCGTATTTAAATCGTCTTTCTGGTTTAATATCCACACACACTTGTCTACATCGCGATTTGATTTCAAGTGTACTGAACTGCTTTTCTATTTATTCCTCAAAAGATTTACAAATTCCGCGTAAATTCCTTTTTTATGACTGGATTTCGTCAGCATTTTAGGGGGGCGGGGGGTCGTTTTGGGGGGGGCGCCCCCCTAAAACAATGGTAGGAGAAACACTCATTAGGGCTATAAAAGGTCTATCGTTGTGGTGAAAACAATGAGCTGCTGAATGGAGAAGAGCTGTGCATGGATTCTTCAGTTCTCCTTTCGTGTTTAACAGACTAAACTAAAAACACTGGTTTGGAACGACATGAGGGCGAGTAGATAATGAGATACACTTTTGGGTGAACTATTACTTTAAAACTGAAGAACACACAGTAAGTGACTGTATCTGTAATAATATAACATGTGGCTCATCATAAAGCAGAAGATGACTAGGAAGTGATAGATTGTGAGAGTGAAGAGACTGCAATAGAGAGGATAAATGAAAGCGGTTACAGGTATTAAAATAAACCTGATTCGAGGTTAATGACGCGGAGGCTGTTTCGGGCAATGGAGCAGAACACTGGCCAATGAGTATAGATTTATCCCGGGATAAGAAGGACCTCTGGTCAGCACAGATTTCCCTCTCTGTCTCTGAATCTGCCCCGTCACCAAAACCAGCCGGGATCCTCTGGAGATCTGACTGTGGACATGAAGCCGATAGTGCAGATTCAGATCTCTGTCCTAATCACGAGCACTTCTGGAGACTCAGCTCTGCACTCGCGTGTCCCAGACTACAGCATCGTGTCCGAGTCACAGGAATAACGACATCGCCCCAACCAGGCGGAAACCTTTAGGTCTCTCTCTGGAGTCCAACACAGAAGTGACTTAAAGGTGCAGTCTGTAGGAAAGACAACTAGTGGTGGAAATAGGCACTGCAGTGGAGATCATTGTTTCCC